>NC_083722.1:130958101-131258101 GCF_028564815.1 Eubalaena glacialis | reverse complement strand
ATTACTATTATTTTTTTAAATAAATTTATTTTATTTATTTACTTATTTTTGGCTGAGTTGGATCTTCGTTGCTGCATGTGGGCTTTCTCCAGTTGCGGTGAGCGGGGGCTACTCTCCGTTGCGGTGCACCGGCTTCTCACTGCAGTGGCTTCTCTTGTTGCGGAGCACGGGCTCTAGGCGTGTGGGCTTCAGTAGTTGTGGTGCATGGGCTCAGTAGTTATGGCTCATGGGCTCCAGAGCGTAGGCTCATTAGTTGTGGTGCACGGGCTTAGTTGCTCTGCTGCATGTGGGACCTTCCCGAACCAGGGATCGAACCTGTGTCCCCTGCATTGGCAGGTGGATTCTTAACCACGGTGCCACCAGGCAAGCCCCCGTGTAAATTATTACAGAGCGTTCAGTAGACCTCCCTTGGTATATGGTCGGTCTTTTTGATACGTGTGTTTAATATGTATTTGTATACGTACGGTAACCCTAATCTTAATGTATCCATTCCTCCCACCTTTCCTTTTAGATAACCATAGTTTGTTTTCTAAGTCTGTGAGAGTCTTTCTCTGTGGAAATATGTTCATACGTGTCAGTTGTTAGGTAACAGCTAGGAGTGATATCACAGGTTATTTGTCGGCTGCTTTCCGACTTACCTCATGTTCTGTGATTATCTCTAGGCTCATCTATGGTGCTGCAAAGAGCAGTGTTTCATCCTTTTCCATGGCGAATATTGCATTGTGTACATGGACCACTTCTTCTTTGTGCATTCATCTGTGGATGGACATTTTGGTTACTTCCAAGTCTTGGCAATGCTAAATATTGATGCAGTGCAGGATTGCCAGCCTGTGTCTTTTGGATTCTGGTCTTCTCAGGGATTAGGCCCAGCAGTGGGCCTACTAGATCATATGGTGGTTCAAATTTTTCCCTTTCAACGCACCTCCATTCTGTTCTCACTACTGGCTGTTACCAGTTTACATGCCACCAGCAACTAGAGGGTACACAGTTCTCTAAAACCCCTTCAGAATTTATTGTTTGTAGACTTTTTACTGATGGCATTTTGAGTGTTGGGTGGTGATACCTTCTTGTAGGTTGGATTTGCATGCGTCTAATAATTCCCGATATTGAGCTTTCATCTACGTTTTTTTTTTAAGTAAAACAGAGAAACTCACCTCTTCAAATTGTTTCCTTGAAAAATGTGCCATGTTCCCTGAATTCCTGTGGCCATTACCTGCACCAGGACATTTTTTGAGGGCAGGTGTCCTTTACAGCCCTGTAGTAATTGTGAATATCACATGACCATTAGTTCTGCATTTAAAGCTGCTGTTGCAGGAAACGGCCACAAGGGGGCAGCATTTCTATATTCCCAACTCTGGTTACTAGGGCAACACAGCCTTCCTGGAAGTCCTGTTTGTAGGTTGTAAAGTAGAGTGGAATGTGCCAGGACAAACCCCCAGAAACTATGTCTACTTATTTGTTGTTGATATTCTCAGTTTAATTTTCATTTTTCTCAGAGCAAATTTGATTGCAATGTTGTGTTTGTTCTAGGTGTACAGAATGTCTTTCATTGATTCATATATCTTTTCATGTTTGGATCCTGTTCCGTAGAGATTATTACAGAATGTTGTGTAGACCTCTCTTGGTATTCGGTATGTCTGATGATTATATATTTTATAAGTATTAGCATATGTCTGTTAAACCCAATATCCTCCGTTATACATTCCTCACACCTTTCCGTTTGGTTAAGCACAAGCTTGTTTTCTGAACACGTGAGTGTCCTTCTCTGTGGAAATAGGTTCATTCCTATCAATTTTTACATAAGACCTATACGTGATATCATAGGATATGTGTCTCTCGCTTTCTGACTTACTTCAAGTTGTGTGATTGTCTGTAGCCTCGTCTATGGTGCTGCAAACGGCATTGTTTCATTCTTTTCTGTGTCTAATATTGCATTGTGTACATGGACCACTTTTTCGTCCATTCATCTGATGATGGACATTTTTGTTGCTTCCATGTCTTGGCTATTGTAAATACTGCTGCAATACACGATGTTCCATCCTGTGTCTTTTTGATTCTGGCTTTCACAGGTGACAGGCCCAATAGCGGGCCTTCCGGATCATATGGGGACTCAATTTTTACCTTTCAACGCACTGCCATTCTGTTCCTATTATTGGCGGTGACCAGTTTACATCCCACTTAGACCGAGAGGTTACGCTATTCTCCACAACTTCTTCAACATCTATTGTTTGTTGACGTTTTGCTGATGGTCATTCTGACTGGTGTGAGGTGATACGTTTGTGTAGATTGGATTTGCATGCGTCTAATAATTCCTGATGTTTTGCGTGGATCAATGTCCTTTTCATTTTTTTTTAAGATTCAGCTAAACTTACAACTTCAAATTTCCTTCTTGAAAAATTTGCCGCGTTTGGATTTTTTTGGCCATTCCCTACCCCAGGACCGTTTTTGAGGGCATGAGTCATTTACAGCCCTGCAGTCCTTGTGAATATCAGTGACCATTAGCAGTGGATTTAAAGCTGCTGTTTGAGGAAACGGCCTTAAGGTGGCAGCATTTCTACGTTGCCAACTCTGCTTGCTAGGGAAACAGAACCTTGCTGCAAGTTGTGCTTTTTAGGTTGCAGATTAGAGTGGAATGTGTCAGGACAAACCCCCATAAGTTTTAGCCTCCTTAATTCTTGTTTGTGTCTTTAAGTTTTCATTTTTATCAGAGCAAATTGGATTTTAAAATGTCTTTTGTTCTAGCTGCACAGAATCTTGTTCATGTACACATATACATATATCTATTGATCTTTGTGTCCTTTTCCATGTAGGTTATTGTAGAGTGTTGAATAGACCACTCTTGGTATTCCATAGGTCTTTGGGGATGATATATTTTATATGTATTAGTATATGTTTGTTAACCCCAATATCCTAATTTGTCCATTCCTCACACCTTTTCTTTGGCTTAACCATAAGTTTGTCTTCTCCATCTGAGATCGTCTTTCCCTATGGAAATATGTTCATTTTTATGAATTTTCAGATAACATAAGTGATATCGTAGAACATTTGTCTTTCGCAATCTGACTTACTTCACGTTGTGTGATTATCTCTAGGCTCATCCGTGGTGCTGCATATGCCATTCTTTTATTTTTTTTCGTGGCTAATATTCCATTCTGTACATATACCACTTCTGCTTTGTCCATTCATCTGTTTATGGAGCTTTTTTTTGCTTCCATGTCTTGGCTCTTTCAATATTGCTGCAGTGCACATTTGCCTGCCTCTGTCTTTCCGATTCTGGTGGTCTTAGGTTATAGGCCCAGAAGGTGCCCTGCCGCATCATACGGTAGCTCAATTTTTACCTTTTAAAGCAGCTGCATTCAGTTTTCATTAGTGCTGTTAGCACTTTACACCCCATCAGCAGCTAGAAGATCCACAGTTCCCTAAAACCTCTTCAGCATTTATAGTTTGTAGACTTTTTGCTGATGGTCATTTGACTGGTGTGAGCTGAAACCTTTGTGGACGTGGGATTTGCATGCAGCTAATAATTCCTTATACTGAGCTATAGGCATGTCTTTTTTTTTTCTTTTCCTTTTTTTTTAAAGAGTGAGTACAACTTCCCTGTCATATTGACTTCTTGAAAACTTTGTCATGTGTTGAAATTTCTTGCCTATTCCCTACCCCAGGACATTTTTTGAGGGCAGGTATCATTTACAGCCCCGCAGTCCTCGTGACTATTAAGCGACCATTAGCACTGTGTTTAAAGCTGCTGTTGTGGGAAACAGCCACAAGGCGGCAGCATTATTACGTTCTCAACTCTTGTTACTAGGGCAACAGAGTCTTCCTGGACGTCGTGTTCCTCGGTTGTAAATTAGAGTGGAATGTGCTGGGACAAGCCCCCAGAAGTTTATGTCTCCTTACTTATGTTCGTTTTTTAAATTTAATTTATATTTCTTATCGGAGGAAATTGGATTAGAGTGTTGTGATTGTCTGGCTGTACAGAATCTGGTCAATGATTCATACATATGTCTGTTCATCTTCGGATCCTGTTACCATGTACGTTATTACAGAATGTTGAGTAGACCTCCCTTGGTATTTGGTAGGTGTTTTGTCATGATATATTTTATATGTATTGGTGATTATATAATTCATATAGTTTATATGTTATATGTTTATATACATTTAACATACATTAGTATATGTATGCTACCCCCATAATCCTAATTTATCCATCCTCCCACCTTTCATTTTGGTTAACCATTAGTTTGTTTTATAAGTCTGTGAGTGTGTTTTTCTGTGGAAATATGTTCATTGGGAGCAATCTTAGGATGGATAACACGTATAAATGATATCATAGGATATTTGTCATTCCTTTTTGACTTACTTAACGTACTATGATTATTTCTAGGCTCATGTGTAGTCCTGAAAACGGCATTGTTCATTTTTTTCCCGAGGCTACTATTCCATTCGGTACGTACACCACTTCTTCTTTGTCCATTTATCTGTTGATGGACATTTTGTTTGCTTGCATGGCTTGGCTATTGTAAATATTGCTGCAGTGCATGTTTGCCTGTCTGTGCCTTTCCCATTCTGGTCTTCTTAGGGTATAGGCCCATTAGGGGATCGGCCGCATGATACGGTAGCTCAATTTTTACCTTTTAAACGCAGCTCCGTTCTGTTCTCATGATTAGCTGTTACCAGTTTACATCCAACCAACAGCATAGTGGGTATGCATTTCTCCCCCAACCCGTCAGCATGCATTGTTTGTAGACTTTGTACGGATGGCATTTTGAATATTGGGTGGTGAAATCTTTCTGTAGTTTGGATTTGCATCCAACCAATAATTCCTGATATTGAGCTGTTATCCATGTTCTTCTTTTTTTAAAACAACCGAGTGAGTAACACTTACCTCTTCAAATTGTTTTCTTGAAAAATTTTCCGTGTTGTGAACTTTCTTGGCCATTACCTACCCCAGGACATTTTTTGAGGACACGTGTCATTTACGGCCCTACAATTACTGTGAATCTCAAGTGACCCTTAGCCCTGTGTTTAAAGCTGCTGTTGTGGGAAACGGCCACAAGGCGGCAGCATTTCTCCATTCCCAAGTCTGGTTACTAGGGCAGCAGAGCCTTCCTGAAAGTTGTGTTCCTAGGTTGTAAATTAGAATGGGATGTGCCAGGGAAAACCCCAATAACTTTATGTCTCATTAATTGTTGTTCGTGGTTTTAATTTTTTAAATTGGGGTAATGAGCAGAATAGTGTTTGTTCTGGGTGTGCACAATCAGGTTCAATTGAACATTATATATATCTACTCATGTACAGATCCTCTTCCCATGTAAATTACTATTATTTTTTTAAATAAATTTATTTTATTTATTTACTTATTTTTGGCTGAGTTGGATCTTCGTTGCTGCATGTGGGCTTTCTCCAGTTGCGGTGAGCGGGGGCTACTCTCCGTTGCGGTGCACCGGCTTCTCACTGCAGTGGCTTCTCTTGTTGCGGAGCACGGGCTCTAGGCGTGTGGGCTTCAGTAGTTGTGGTGCATGGGCTCAGTAGTTATGGCTCATGGGCTCCAGAGCGTAGGCTCATTAGTTGTGGTGCACGGGCTTAGTTGCTCTGCTGCATGTGGGACCTTCCCGAACCAGGGATCGAACCTGTGTCCCCTGCATTGGCAGGTGGATTCTTAACCACGGTGCCACCAGGCAAGCCCCCGTGTAAATTATTACAGAGCGTTCAGTAGACCTCCCTTGGTATATGGTCGGTCTTTTTGATACGTGTGTTTAATATGTATTTGTATACGTACGGTAACCCTAATCTTAATGTATCCATTCCTCCCACCTTTCCTTTTAGATAACCATAGTTTGTTTTCTAAGTCTGTGAGAGTCTTTCTCTGTGGAAATATGTTCATACGTGTCAGTTGTTAGGTAACAGCTAGGAGTGGTATCACAGGTTATTTGTCGGCTGCTTTCCGACTTACCTCATGTTCTGTGATTATCTCTAGGCTCATCTATGGTGCTGCAAAGAGCAGTGTTTCATCCTTTTCCATGGCGAATATTGCATTGTGTACATGGACCACTTCTTCTTTGTGCATTCATCTGTGGATGGACATTTTGGTTACTTCCAAGTCTTGGCAATGCTAAATATTGATGCAGTGCAGGATTGCCAGCCTGTGTCTTTTGGATTCTGGTCTTCTCAGGGATTAGGCCCAGCAGTGGGCCTACTAGATCATATGGTGGTTCAAATTTTTCCCTTTCAACGCACCTCCATTCTGTTCTCACTACTGGCTGTTACCAGTTTACATGCCACCAGCAACTAGAGGGTACACAGTTCTCTAAAACCCCTTCAGAATTTATTGTTTGTAGACTTTTTACTGATGGCATTTTGAGTGTTGGGTGGTGATACCTTCTTGTAGGTTGGATTTGCATGCGTCTAATAATTCCCGATATTGAGCTTTCATCTACGTTTTTTTTTAAGTAAAACAGAGAAACTCACCTCTTCAAATTGTTTCCTTGAAAAATGTGCCATGTTCCCTGAATTCCTGTGGCCATTACCTGCACCAGGACATTTTTTGAGGGCAGGTGTCCTTTACAGCCCTGTAGTAATTGTGAATATCACATGACCATTAGTTCTGCATTTAAAGCTGCTGTTGCAGGAAACGGCCACAAGGGGGCAGCATTTCTATATTCCCAACTCTGGTTACTAGGGCAACACAGCCTTCCTGGAAGTCCTGTTTGTAGGTTGTAAAGTAGAGTGGAATGTGCCAGGACAAACCCCCAGAAACTATGTCTACTTATTTGTTGTTGATATTCTCAGTTTAATTTTCATTTTTCTCAGAGCAAATTTGATTGCAATGTTGTGTTTGTTCTAGGTGTACAGAATGTCTTTCATTGATTCATATATCTTTTCATGTTTGGATCCTGTTCCGTAGAGATTATTACAGAATGTTGTGTAGACCTCTCTTGGTATTCGGTATGTCTGATGATTATATATTTTATAAGTATTAGCATATGTCTGTTAAACCCAATATCCTCCGTTATACATTCCTCACACCTTTCCGTTTGGTTAAGCACAAGCTTGTTTTCTGAACACGTGAGTGTCCTTCTCTGTGGAAATAGGTTCATTCCTATCAATTTTTACATAAGACCTATACGTGATATCATAGGATATGTGTCTCTCGCTTTCTGACTTACTTCAAGTTGTGTGATTGTCTGTAGCCTCGTCTATGGTGCTGCAAACGGCATTGTTTCATTCTTTTCTGTGTCTAATATTGCATTGTGTACATGGACCACTTTTTCGTCCATTCATCTGATGATGGACATTTTTGTTGCTTCCATGTCTTGGCTATTGTAAATACTGCTGCAATACACGATGTTCCATCCTGTGTCTTTTTGATTCTGGCTTTCACAGGTGACAGGCCCAATAGCGGGCCTTCCGGATCATATGGGGACTCAATTTTTACCTTTCAACGCACTGCCATTCTGTTCCTATTATTGGCGGTGACCAGTTTACATCCCACTTAGACCGAGAGGTTACGCTATTCTCCACAACTTCTTCAACATCTATTGTTTGTTGACGTTTTGCTGATGGTCATTCTGACTGGTGTGAGGTGATACGTTTGTGTAGATTGGATTTGCATGCGTCTAATAATTCCTGATGTTTTGCGTGGATCAATGTCCTTTTCATTTTTTTTTAAGATTCAGCTAAACTTACAACTTCAAATTTCCTTCTTGAAAAATTTGCTGCGTTTGGATTTTTTTGGCCATTCCCTACCCCAGGACCGTTTTTGAGGGCATGAGTCATTTACAGCCCTGCACTCCTTGTGAATATCAGTGACCATTAGCAGTGGATTTAAAGCTGCTGTTTGAGGAAACGACCTTAAGGTGGCAGCATTTCTACGTTGCCAACTCTGCTTGCTAGGGAAACAGAACCTTGCTGCAAGTTGTGCTTTTTAGGTTGCAGATTAGAGTGGAATGTGTCAGGACAAACCCCCATAAGTTTTAGCCTCCTTAATTCTTGTTTGTGTCTTTAAGTTTTCATTTTTATCAGAGCAAATTGGATTTTAAAATGTCTTTTGTTCTAGCTGCACAGAATCTTGTTCATGTACACATATACATATATCTATTGATCTTTGTGTCCTTTTCCATGTAGGTTATTGTAGAGTGTTGAATAGACCACTCTTGGTATTCCATAGGTCTTTGGGGATGATATATTTTATATGTATTAGTATATGTTTGTTAACCCCAATATCCTAATTTGTCCATTCCTCACACCTTTTCTTTGGCTTAACCATAAGTTTGTCTTCTCCATCTGAGATCGTCTTTCCCTATGGAAATATGTTCATTTTTATGAATTTTCAGATAACATAAGTGATATCGTAGAACATTTGTCTTTCGCAATCTGACTTACTTCACGTTGTGTGATTATCTCTAGGCTCATCCGTGGTGCTGCATATGCCATTCTTTTATTTTTTTTCGTGGCTAATATTCCATTCTGTACATATACCACTTCTGCTTTGTCCATTCATCTGTTTATGGAGCTTTTTTTTGCTTCCATGTCTTGGCTCTTTCAATATTGCTGCAGTGCACATTTGCCTGCCTCTGTCTTTCCGATTCTGGTGGTCTTAGGTTATAGGCCCAGAAGGTGCCCTGCCGCATCATACGGTAGCTCAATTTTTACCTTTTAAAGCAGCTGCATTCAGTTTTCATTAGTGCTGTTAGCACTTTACACCCCATCAGCAGCTAGAAGGTACACAGTTCCCTAAAACCTCTTCAGCATTTATAGTTTGTAGACTTTTTGCTGATGGTCATTTGACTGGTGTGAGCTGAAACCTTTGTGGACGTGGGATTTGCATGCAGCTAATAATTCCTTATACTGAGCTTTAGGCATGTCTTTTTTTTTCTTTTCCTTTTTTTTAAAGAGTGAGTACAACTTCCCTCTCATATTGACTTCTTGAAAACTTTGTCATGTGTTGAAATTTCTTGCCTATTCCCTACCCCAGGACATTTTTTGAGGGCAGGTATCATTTACAGCCCCGCAGTCCTCGTGACTATTAAGCGACCATTAGCACTGTGTTTAAAGCTGCTGTTGTGGGAAACAGCCACAAGGCGGCAGCATTATTACGTTCTCAACTCTTGTTACTAGGGCAACAGAGTCTTCCTGGACGTCGTGTTCCTCGGTTGTAAATTAGAGTGGAATGTGCTGGGACAAGCCCCCAGAAGTTTATGTCTCCTTACTTATGTTCGTTTTTTAAATTTAATTTATATTTCTTATCGGAGGAAATTGGATTAGAGTGTTGTGATTGTCTGGCTGTACAGAATCTGGTCAATGATTCATACATATGTCTGTTCATCTTCGGATCCTGTTACCATGTACGTTATTACAGAATGTTGAGTAGACCTCCCTTGGTATTTGGTAGGTGTTTTGTCATGATATATTTTATATGTATTGGTGATTATATAATTCATATAGTTTATATGTTATATGTTTATATACATTTAACATACATTAGTATATGTATGCTACCCCCATAATCCTAATTTATCCATCCTCCCACCTTTCATTTTGGTTAACCATTAGTTTGTTTTATCAGTCTGTGAGTGTGTTTTTCTGTGGAAATATGTTCATTGGGAGCAATCTTAGGATGGATAACACGTATAAATGATATCATAGGATATTTGTCATTCCTTTTTGACTTACTTAACGTACTATGATTATTTCTAGGCTCATGTGTAGTCCTGAAAACGGCATTGTTCATTTTTTTCCCGAGGCTACTATTCCATTCGGTACGTACACCACTTCTTCTTTGTCCATTTATCTGTTGATGGACATTTTGTTTGCTTGCATGGCTTGGCTATTGTAAATATTGCTGCAGTGCATGTTTGCCTGTCTGTGCCTTTCCCATTCTGGTCTTCTTAGGGTATAGGCCCATTAGGGGATCGGCCGCATGATACGGTAGCTCAATTTTTACCTTTTAAACGCAGCTCCGTTCTGTTCTCATGATTAGCTGTTACCAGTTTACATCCAACCAACAGCATAGTGGGTATGCATTTCTCCCCCAACCCGTCAGCATGCATTGTTTGTAGACTTTGTACGGATGGCATTTTGAATATTGGGTGGTGAAATCTTTCTGTAGTTTGGATTTGCATCCAACCAATAATTCCTGATATTGAGCTGTTATCCATGTTCTTCTTTTTTTAAAACAACCGAGTGAGTAACACTTACCTCTTCAAATTGTTTTCTTGAAAAATTTTCCGTGTTGTGAACTTTCTTGGCCATTACCTACCCCAGGACATTTTTTGAGGACACGTGTCATTTACGGCCCTACAATTACTGTGAATCTCAAGTGACCCTTAGCCCTGTGTTTAAAGCTGCTGTTGTGGGAAACGGCCACAAGGCGGCAGCATTTCTCCATTCCCAAGTCTGGTTACTAGGGCAGCAGAGCCTTCCTGAAAGTTGTGTTCCTAGGTTGTAAATTAGAATGGGATGTGCCAGGGAAAACCCCAATAACTTTATGTCTCATTAATTGTTGTTCGTGGTTTTAATTTTTTAAATTGGGGTAATGAGCAGAATAGTGTTTGTTCTGGGTGTGCACAATCAGGTTCAATTGAACATTATATATATCTACTCATGTACAGATCCTCTTCCCATGTAAATTACTATTATTTTTTTAAATAAATTTATTTTATTTATTTACTTATTTTTGGCTGAGTTGGATCTTCGTTGCTGCATGTGGGCTTTCTCCAGTTGCGGTGAGCGGGGGCTACTCTCCGTTGCGGTGCACCGGCTTCTCACTGCAGTGGCTTCTCTTGTTGCGGAGCACGGGCTCTAGGCGTGTGGGCTTCAGTAGTTGTGGTGCATGGGCTCAGTAGTTATGGCTCATGGGCTCCAGAGCGTAGGCTCATTAGTTGTGGTGCACGGGCTTAGTTGCTCTGCTGCATGTGGGACCTTCCCGAACCAGGGATCGAACCTGTGTCCCCTGCATTGGCAGGTGGATTCTTAACCACGGTGCCACCAGGCAAGCCCCCGTGTAAATTATTACAGAGCGTTCAGTAGACCTCCCTTGGTATATGGTCGGTCTTTTTGATACGTGTGTTTAATATGTATTTGTATACGTACGGTAACCCTAATCTTAATGTATCCATTCCTCCCACCTTTCCTTTTAGATAACCATAGTTTGTTTTCTAAGTCTGTGAGAGTCTTTCTCTGTGGAAATATGTTCATACGTGTCAGTTGTTAGGTAACAGCTAGGAGTGATATCACAGGTTATTTGTCGGCTGCTTTCCGACTTACCTCATGTTCTGTGATTATCTCTAGGCTCATCTATGGTGCTGCAAAGAGCAGTGTTTCATCCTTTTCCATGGCGAATATTGCATTGTGTACATGGACCACTTCTTCTTTGTGCATTCATCTGTGGATGGACATTTTGGTTACTTCCAAGTCTTGGCAATGCTAAATATTGATGCAGTGCAGGATTGCCAGCCTGTGTCTTTTGGATTCTGGTCTTCTCAGGGATTAGGCCCAGCAGTGGGCCTACTAGATCATATGGTGGTTCAAATTTTTCCCTTTCAACGCACCTCCATTCTGTTCTCACTACTGGCTGTTACCAGTTTACATGCCACCAGCAACTAGAGGGTACACAGTTCTCTAAAACCCCTTCAGAATTTATTGTTTGTAGACTTTTTACTGATGGCATTTTGAGTGTTGGGTGGTGATACCTTCTTGTAGGTTGGATTTGCATGCGTCTAATAATTCCCGATATTGAGCTTTCATCTACGTTTTTTTTTAAGTAAAACAGAGAAACTCACCTCTTCAAATTGTTTCCTTGAAAAATGTGCCATGTTCCCTGAATTCCTGTGGCCATTACCTGCACCAGGACATTTTTTGAGGGCAGGTGTCCTTTACAGCCCTGTAGTAATTGTGAATATCACATGACCATTAGTTCTGCATTTAAAGCTGCTGTTGCAGGAAACGGCCACAAGGGGGCAGCATTTCTATATTCCCAACTCTGGTTACTAGGGCAACACAGCCTTCCTGGAAGTCCTGTTTGTAGGTTGTAAAGTAGAGTGGAATGTGCCAGGACAAACCCCCAGAAACTATGTCTACTTTTTTGTTGTTGATATTCTCAGTTTAATTTTCATTTTTCTCAGAGCAAATTTGATTGCAATGTTGTGTTTGTTCTAGGTGTACAGAATGTCTTTCATTGATTCATATATCTTTTCATGTTTGGATCCTGTTCCGTAGAGATTATTACAGAATGTTGTGTAGACCTCTCTTGGTATTCGGTATGTCTGATGATTATATATTTTATAAGTATTAGCATATGTCTGTTAAACCCAATATCCTCCGTTATACATTCCTCACACCTTTCCGTTTGGTTAAGCACAAGCTTGTTTTCTGAACACGTGAGTGTCCTTCTCTGTGGAAATAGGTTCATTCCTATCAATTTTTACATAAGACCTATACGTGATATCATAGGATATGTGTCTCTCGCTTTCTGACTTACTTCAAGTTGTGTGATTGTCTGTAGCCTCGTCTATGGTGCTGCAAACGGCATTGTTTCATTCTTTTCTGTGTCTAATATTGCATTGTGTACATGGACCACTTTTTCGTCCATTCATCTGATGATGGACATTTTTGTTGCTTCCATGTCTTGGCTATTGTAAATACTGCTGCAATACACGATGTTCCATCCTGTGTCTTTTTGATTCTGGCTTTCACAGGTGACAGGCCCAATAGCGGGCCTTCCGGATCATATGGGGACTCAATTTTTACCTTTCAACGCACTGCCATTCTGTTCCTATTATTGGCGGTGACCAGTTTACATCCCACTTAGACCGAGAGGTTACGCTATTCTCCACAACTTCTTCAACATCTATTGTTTGTTGACGTTTTGCTGATGGTCATTCTGACTGGTGTGAGGTGATACGTTTGTGTAGATTGGATTTGCATGCGTCTAATAATTCCTGATGTTTTGCGTGGATCAATGTCCTTTTCATTTTTTTTTAAGATTCAGCTAAACTTACAACTTCAAATTTCCTTCTTGAAAAATTTGCCGCGTTTGGATTTTTTTGGCCATTCCCTACCCCAGGACCGTTTTTGAGGGCATGAGTCATTTACAGCCCTGCACTCCTTGTGAATATCAGTGACCATTAGCAGTGGATTTAAAGCTGCTGTTTGAGGAAACGACCTTAAGGTGGCAGCATTTCTACGTTGCCAACTCTGCTTGCTAGGGAAACAGAACCTTGCTGCAAGTTGTGCTTTTTAGGTTGCAGATTAGAGTGGAATGTGTCAGGACAAACCCCCATAAGTTTTAGCCTCCTTAATTCTTGTTTGTGTCTTTAAGTTTTCATTTTTATCAGAGCAAATTGGATTTTAAAATGTCTTTTGTTCTAGCTGCACAGAATCTTGTTCATGTACACATATACATATATCTATTGATCTTTGTGTCCTTTTCCATGTAGGTTATTGTAGAGTGTTGAATAGACCACTCTTGGTATTCCATAGGTCTTTGGGGATGATATATTTTATATGTATTAGTATATGTTTGTTAACCCCAATATCCTAATTTGTCCATTCCTCACACCTTTTCTTTGGCTTAACCATAAGTTTGTCTTCTCCATCTGAGATCGTCTTTCCCTATGGAAATATGTTCATTTTTATGAATTTTCAGATAACATAAGTGATATCGTAGAACATTTGTCTTTCGCAATCTGACTTACTTCACGTTGTGTGATTATCTCTAGGCTCATCCGTGGTGCTGCATATGCCATTCTTTTATTTTTTTTCGTGGCTAATATTCCATTCTGTACATATACCACTTCTGCTTTGTCCATTCATCTGTTTATGGAGCTTTTTTTTGCTTCCATGTCTTGGCTCTTTCAATATTGCTGCAGTGCACATTTGCCTGCCTCTGTCTTTCCGATTCTGGTGGTCTTAGGTTATAGGCCCAGAAGGTGCCCTGCCGCATCATACGGTAGCTCAATTTTTACCTTTTAAAGCAGCTGCATTCAGTTTTCATTAGTGCTGTTAGCACTTTACACCCCATCAGCAGCTAGAAGGTACACAGTTCCCTAAAACCTCTTCAGCATTTATAGTTTGTAGACTTTTTGCTGATGGTCATTTGACTGGTGTGAGCTGAAACCTTTGTGGACGTGGGATTTGCATGCAGCTAATAATTCCTTATACTGAGCTTTAGGCATGTCTTTTTTTTTCTTTTCCTTTTTTTTTAAAGAGTGAGTACAACTTCCCTCTCATATTGACTTCTTGAAAACTTTGTCATGTGTTGAAATTTCTTGCCTATTCCCTACCCCAGGACATTTTTTGAGGGCAGGTATCATTTACAGCCCCGCAGTCCTCGTGACTATTAAGCGACCATTAGCACTGTGTTTAAAGCTGCTGTTGTGGGAAACAGCCACAAGGCGGCAGCATTATTACGTTCTCAACTCTTGTTACTAGGGCAACAGAGTCTTCCTGGACGTCGTGTTCCTCGGTTGTAAATTAGAGTGGAATGTGCTGGGACAAGCCCCCAGAAGTTTATGTCTCCTTACTTATGTTCGTTTTTTAAATTTAATTTATATTTCTTATCGGAGGAAATTGGATTAGAGTGTTGTGATTGTCTGGCTGTACAGAATCTGGTCAATGATTCATACATATGTCTGTTCATCTTCGGATCCTGTTACCATGTACGTTATTACAGAATGTTGAGTAGACCTCCCTTGGTATTTGGTAGGTGTTTTGTCATGATATATTTTATATGTATTGGTGATTATATAATTCATATAGTTTATATGTTATATGTTTATATACATTTAACATACATTAGTATATGTATGCTACCCCCATAATCCTAATTTATCCATCCTCCCACCTTTCATTTTGGTTAACCATTAGTTTGTTTTATCAGTCTGTGAGTGTGTTTTTCTGTGGAAATATGTTCATTGGGAGCAATCTTAGGATGGATAACACGTATAAATGATATCATAGGATATTTGTCATTCCTTTTTGACTTACTTAACGTACTATGATTATTTCTAGGCTCATGTGTAGTCCTGAAAACGGCATTGTTCATTTTTTTCCCGAGGCTACTATTCCATTCGGTACGTACACCACTTCTTCTTTGTCCATTTATCTGTTGATGGACATTTTGTTTGCTTGCATGGCTTGGCTATTGTAAATATTGCTGCAGTGCATGTTTGCCTGTCTGTGCCTTTCCCATTCTGGTCTTCTTAGGGTATAGGCCCATTAGGGGATCGGCCGCATGATACGGTAGCTCAATTTTTACCTTTTAAACGCAGCTCCGTTCTGTTCTCATGATTAGCTGTTACCAGTTTACATCCAACCAACAGCATAGTGGGTATGCATTTCTCCCCCAACCCGTCAGCATGCATTGTTTGTAGACTTTGTACGGATGGCATTTTGAATATTGGGTGGTGAAATCTTTCTGTAGTTTGGATTTGCATCCAACCAATAATTCCTGATATTGAGCTGTTATCCATGTTCTTCTTTTTTTAAAACAACCGAGTGAGTAACACTTACCTCTTCAAATTGTTTTCTTGAAAAATTTTCCGTGTTGTGAACTTTCTTGGCCATTACCTACCCCAGGACATTTTTTGAGGACACGTGTCATTTACGGCCCTACAATTACTGTGAATCTCAAGTGACCCTTAGCCCTGTGTTTAAAGCTGCTGTTGTGGGAAACGGCCACAAGGCGGCAGCATTTCTCCATTCCCAAGTCTGGTTACTAGGGCAGCAGAGCCTTCCTGAAAGTTGTGTTCCTAGGTTGTAAATTAGAATGGGATGTGCCAGGGAAAACCCCAATAACTTTATGTCTCATTAATTGTTGTTCGTGGTTTTAATTTTTTAAATTGGGGTAATGAGCAGAATAGTGTTTGTTCTGGGTGTGCACAATCAGGTTCAATTGAACATTATATATATCTACTCATGTACAGATCCTCTTCCCATGTAAATTACTATTATTTTTTTAAATAAATTTATTTTATTTATTTACTTATTTTTGGCTGAGTTGGATCTTCGTTGCTGCATGTGGGCTTTCTCCAGTTGCGGTGAGCGGGGGCTACTCTCCGTTGCGGTGCACCGGCTTCTCACTGCAGTGGCTTCTCTTGTTGCGGAGCACGGGCTCTAGGCGTGTGGGCTTCAGTAGTTGTGGTGCATGGGCTCAGTAGTTATGGCTCATGGGCTCCAGAGCGTAGGCTCATTAGTTGTGGTGCACGGGCTTAGTTGCTCTGCTGCATGTGGGACCTTCCCGAACCAGGGATCGAACCTGTGTCCCCTGCATTGGCAGGTGGATTCTTAACCACGGTGCCACCAGGCAAGCCCCCGTGTAAATTATTACAGAGCGTTCAGTAGACCTCCCTTGGTATATGGTCGGTCTTTTTGATACGTGTGTTTAATATGTATTTGTATACGTACGGTAACCCTAATCTTAATGTATCCATTCCTCCCACCTTTCCTTTTAGATAACCATAGTTTGTTTTCTAAGTCTGTGAGAGTCTTTCTCTGTGGAAATATGTTCATACGTGTCAGTTGTTAGGTAACAGCTAGGAGTGATATCACAGGTTATTTGTCGGCTGCTTTCCGACTTACCTCATGTTCTGTGATTATCTCTAGGCTCATCTATGGTGCTGCAAAGAGCAGTGTTTCATCCTTTTCCATGGCGAATATTGCATTGTGTACATGGACCACTTCTTCTTTGTGCATTCATCTGTGGATGGACATTTTGGTTACTTCCAAGTCTTGGCAATGCTAAATATTGATGCAGTGCAGGATTGCCAGCCTGTGTCTTTTGGATTCTGGTCTTCTCAGGGATTAGGCCCAGCAGTGGGCCTACTAGATCATATGGTGGTTCAAATTTTTCCCTTTCAACGCACCTCCATTCTGTTCTCACTACTGGCTGTTACCAGTTTACATGCCACCAGCAACTAGAGGGTACACAGTTCTCTAAAACCCCTTCAGAATTTATTGTTTGTAGACTTTTTACTGATGGCATTTTGAGTGTTGGGTGGTGATACCTTCTTGTAGGTTGGATTTGCATGCGTCTAATAATTCCCGATATTGAGCTTTCATCTACGTTTTTTTTTAAGTAAAACAGAGAAACTCACCTCTTCAAATTGTTTCCTTGAAAAATGTGCCATGTTCCCTGAATTCCTGTGGCCATTACCTGCACCAGGACATTTTTTGAGGGCAGGTGTCCTTTACAGCCCTGTAGTAATTGTGAATATCACATGACCATTAGTTCTGCATTTAAAGCTGCTGTTGCAGGAAACGGCCACAAGGGGGCAGCATTTCTATATTCCCAACTCTGGTTACTAGGGCAACACAGCCTTCCTGGAAGTCCTGTTTGTAGGTTGTAAAGTAGAGTGGAATGTGCCAGGACAAACCCCCAGAAACTATGTCTACTTATTTGTTGTTGATATTCTCAGTTTAATTTTCATTTTTCTCAGAGCAAATTTGATTGCAATGTTGTGTTTGTTCTAGGTGTACAGAATGTCTTTCATTGATTCATATATCTTTTCATGTTTGGATCCTGTTCCGTAGAGATTATTACAGAATGTTGTGTAGACCTCTCTTGGTATTCGGTATGTCTGATGATTATATATTTTATAAGTATTAGCATATGTCTGTTAAACCCAATATCCTCCGTTATACATTCCTCACACCTTTCCGTTTGGTTAAGCACAAGCTTGTTTTCTGAACACGTGAGTGTCCTTCTCTGTGGAAATAGGTTCATTCCTATCAATTTTTACATAAGACCTATACGTGATATCATAGGATATGTGTCTCTCGCTTTCTGACTTACTTCAAGTTGTGTGATTGTCTGTAGCCTCGTCTATGGTGCTGCAAACGGCATTGTTTCATTCTTTTCTGTGTCTAATATTGCATTGTGTACATGGACCACTTTTTCGTCCATTCATCTGATGATGGACATTTTTGTTGCTTCCATGTCTTGGCTATTGTAAATACTGCTGCAATACACGATGTTCCATCCTGTGTCTTTTTGATTCTGGCTTTCACAGGTGACAGGCCCAATAGCGGGCCTTCCGGATCATATGGGGACTCAATTTTTACCTTTCAACGCACTGCCATTCTGTTCCTATTATTGGCGGTGACCAGTTTACATCCCACTTAGACCGAGAGGTTACGCTATTCTCCACAACTTCTTCAACATCTATTGTTTGTTGACGTTTTGCTGATGGTCATTCTGACTGGTGTGAGGTGATACGTTTGTGTAGATTGGATTTGCATGCGTCTAATAATTCCTGATGTTTTGCGTGGATCAATGTCCTTTTCATTTTTTTTTAAGATTCAGCTAAACTTACAACTTCAAATTTCCTTCTTGAAAAATTTGCCGCGTTTGGATTTTTTTGGCCATTCCCTACCCCAGGACCGTTTTTGAGGGCATGAGTCATTTACAGCCCTGCAGTCCTTGTGAATATCAGTGACCATTAGCAGTGGATTTAAAGCTGCTGTTTGAGGAAACGACCTTAAGGTGGCAGCATTTCTACGTTGCCAACTCTGCTTGCTAGGGAAACAGAACCTTGCTGCAAGTTGTGCTTTTTAGGTTGCAGATTAGAGTGGAATGTGTCAGGACAAACCCCCATAAGTTTTAGCCTCCTTAATTCTTGTTTGTGTCTTTAAGTTTTCATTTTTATCAGAGCAAATTGGATTTTAAAATGTCTTTTGTTCTAGCTGCACAGAATCTTGTTCATGTACACATATACATATATCTATTGATCTTTGTGTCCTTTTCCATGTAGGTTATTGTAGAGTGTTGAATAGACCACTCTTGGTATTCCATAGGTCTTTGGGGATGATATATTTTATATGTATTAGTATATGTTTGTTAACCCCAATATCCTAATTTGTCCATTCCTCACACCTTTTCTTTGGCTTAACCATAAGTTTGTCTTCTCCATCTGAGATCGTCTTTCCCTATGGAAATATGTTCATTTTTATGAATTTTCAGATAACATAAGTGATATCGTAGAACATTTGTCTTTCGCAATCTGACTTACTTCACGTTGTGTGATTATCTCTAGGCTCATCCGTGGTGCTGCATATGCCATTCTTTTATTTTTTTTCGTGGCTAATATTCCATTCTGTACATATACCACTTCTGCTTTGTCCATTCATCTGTTTATGGAGCTTTTTTTTGCTTCCATGTCTTGGCTCTTTCAATATTGCTGCAGTGCACATTTGCCTGCCTCTGTCTTTCCGATTCTGGTGGTCTTAGGTTATAGGCCCAGAAGGTGCCCTGCCGCATCATACGGTAGCTCAATTTTTACCTTTTAAAGCAGCTGCATTCAGTTTTCATTAGTGCTGTTAGCACTTTACACCCCATCAGCAGCTAGAAGGTACACAGTTCCCTAAAACCTCTTCAGCATTTATAGTTTGTAGACTTTTTGCTGATGGTCATTTGACTGGTGTGAGCTGAAACCTTTGTGGACGTGGGATTTGCATGCAGCTAATAATTCCTTATACTGAGCTATAGGCATGTCTTTTTTTTTCTTTTCCTTTTTTTTTAAAGAGTGAGTACAACTTCCCTCTCATATTGACTTCTTGAAAACTTTGTCATGTGTTGAAATTTCTTGCCTATTCCCTACCCCAGGACATTTTTTGAGGGCAGGTATCATTTACAGCCCCGCAGTCCTCGTGACTATTAAGCGACCATTAGCACTGTGTTTAAAGCTGCTGTTGTGGGAAACAGCCACAAGGCGGCAGCATTATTACGTTCTCAACTCTTGTTACTAGGGCAACAGAGTCTTCCTGGACGTCGTGTTCCTCGGTTGTAAATTAGAGTGGAATGTGCTGGGACAAGCCCCCAGAAGTTTATGTCTCCTTACTTATGTTCGTTTTTTAAATTTAATTTATATTTCTTATCGGAGGAAATTTGATTAGAGTGTTGTGATTGTCTGGCTGTACAGAATCTGGTCAATGATTCATACATATGTCTGTTCATCTTCGGATCCTGTTACCATGTACGTTATTACAGAATGTTGAGTAGACCTCCCTTGGTATTTGGTAGGTGTTTTGTCATGATATATTTTATATGTATTGGTGATTATATAATTCATATAGTTTATATGTTATATGTTTATATACATTTAACATACATTAGTATATGTATGCTACCCCCATAATCCTAATTTATCCATCCTCCCACCTTTCATTTTGGTTAACCATTAGTTTGTTTTATCAGTCTGTGAGTGTGTTTTTCTGTGGAAATATGTTCATTGGGAGCAATCTTAGGATGGATAACACGTATAAATGATATCATAGGATATTTGTCATTCCTTTTTGACTTACTTAACGTACTATGATTATTTCTAGGCTCATGTGTAGTCCTGAAAACGGCATTGTTCATTTTTTTCCCGAGGCTACTATTCCATTCGGTACGTACACCACTTCTTCTTTGTCCATTTATCTGTTGATGGACATTTTGTTTGCTTGCATGGCTTGGCTATTGTAAATATTGCTGCAGTGCATGTTTGCCTGTCTGTGCCTTTCCCATTCTGGTCTTCTTAGGGTATAGGCCCATTAGGGGATCGGCCGCATGATACGGTAGCTCAATTTTTACCTTTTAAACGCAGCTCCGTTCTGTTCTCATGATTAGCTGTTACCAGTTTACATCCAACCAACAGCATAGTGGGTATGCATTTCTCCCCCAACCCGTCAGCATGCATTGTTTGTAGACTTTGTACGGATGGCATTTTGAATATTGGGTGGTGAAATCTTTCTGTAGTTTGGATTTGCATCCAACCAATAATTCCTGATATTGAGCTGTTATCCATGTTCTTCTTTTTTTAAAACAACCGAGTGAGTAACACTTACCTCTTCAAATTGTTTTCTTGAAAAATTTTCCGTGTTGTGAACTTTCTTGGCCATTACCTACCCCAGGACATTTTTTGAGGACACGTGTCATTTACGGCCCTACAATTACTGTGAATCTCAAGTGACCCTTAGCCCTGTGTTTAAAGCTGCTGTTGTGGGAAACGGCCACAAGGCGGCAGCATTTCTCCATTCCCAAGTCTGGTTACTAGGGCAGCAGAGCCTTCCTGAAAGTTGTGTTCTTAGGTTGTAAATTAGAATGGGATGTGCCAGGGAAAACCCCAATAACTTTATGTCTCATTAATTGTTGTTCGTGGTTTTAATTTTTTAAATTGGGGTAATGAGCAGAATAGTGTTTGTTCTGGGTGTGCACAATCAGGTTCAATTGAACATTATATATATCTACTCATGTACAGATCCTCTTCCCATGTAAATTACTATTATTTTTTTAAATAAATTTATTTTATTTATTTACTTATTTTTGGCTGAGTTGGATCTTCGTTGCTGCATGTGGGCTTTCTCCAGTTGCGGTGAGCGGGGGCTACTCTCCGTTGCGGTGCACCGGCTTCTCACTGCAGTGGCTTCTCTTGTTGCGGAGCACGGGCTCTAGGCGTGTGGGCTTCAGTAGTTGTGGTGCATGGGCTCAGTAGTTATGGCTCATGGGCTCCAGAGCGTAGGCTCATTAGTTGTGGTGCACGGGCTTAGTTGCTCTGCTGCATGTGGGACCTTCCCGAACCAGGGATCGAACCTGTGTCCCCTGCATTGGCAGGTGGATTCTTAACCACGGTGCCACCAGGCAAGCCCCCGTGTAAATTATTACAGAACGTTCAGTAGACCTCCCTTGGTATATGGTCGGTCTTTTTGATACGTGTGTTTAATATGTATTTGTATACGTACGGTAACCCTAATCTTAATGTATCCATTCCTCCCACCTTTCCTTTTAGATAACCATAGTTTGTTTTCTAAGTCTGTGAGAGTCTTTCTCTGTGGAAATATGTTCATACGTGTCAGTTGTTAGGTAACAGCTAGGAGTGGTATCACAGGTTATTTGTCGGCTGCTTTCCGACTTACCTCATGTTCTGTGATTATCTCTAGGCTCATCTATGGTGCTGCAAAGAGCAGTGTTTCATCCTTTTCCATGGCGAATATTGCATTGTGTACATGGACCACTTCTTCTTTGTGCATTCATCTGTGGATGGACATTTTGGTTACTTCCAAGTCTTGGCAATGCTAAATATTGATGCAGTGCAGGATTGCCAGCCTGTGTCTTTTGGATTCTGGTCTTCTCAGGGATTAGGCCCAGCAGTGGGCCTACTAGATCATATGGTGGTTCAAATTTTTCCCTTTCAACGCACCTCCATTCTGTTCTCACTACTGGCTGTTACCAGTTTACATGCCACCAGCAACTAGAGGGTACACAGTTCTCTAAAACCCCTTCAGAATTTATTGTTTGTAGACTTTTTACTGATGGCATTTTGAGTGTTGGGTGGTGATACCTTCTTGTAGGTTGGATTTGCATGCGTCTAATAATTCCCGATATTGAGCTTTCATCTACGTTTTTTTTTTTAAGTAAAACAGAGAAACTTACCTCTTCAAATTGTTTCCTTGAAAAATGTGCCATGTTCCCTGAATTCCTGTGGCCATTACCTGCACCAGGACATTTTTTGAGGGCAGGTGTCCTTTACAGCCCTGTAGTAATTGTGAATATCACATGACCATTAGTTCTGCATTTAAAGCTGCTGTTGCAGGAAACGGCCACAAGGGGGCAGCATTTCTATATTCCCAACTCTGGTTACTAGGGCAACACAGCCTTCCTGGAAGTCCTGTTTGTAGGTTGTAAAGTAGAGTGGAATGTGCCAGGACAAACCCCCAGAAACTATGTCTACTTTTTTGTTGTTGATATTCTCAGTTTAATTTTCATTTTTCTCAGAGCAAATTTGATTGCAATGTTGTGTTTGTTCTAGGTGTACAGAATGTCTTTCATTGATTCATATATCTTTTCATGTTTGGATCCTGTTCCGTAGAGATTATTACAGAATGTTGTGTAGACCTCTCTTGGTATTCGGTATGTCTGATGATTATATATTTTATAAGTATTAGCATATGTCTGTTAAACCCAATATCCTCCGTTATACATTCCTCACACCTTTCCGTTTGGTTAAGCACAAGCTTGTTTTCTGAACACGTGAGTGTCCTTCTCTGTGGAAGTAGGTTCATTCCTATCAATTTTTACATAAGACCTATACGTGATATCATAGGATATGTGTCTCTCGCTTTCTGACTTACTTCAAGTTGTGTGATTGTCTGTAGCCTCGTCTATGGTGCTGCAAACGGCATTGTTTCATTCTTTTCTGTGTCTAATATTGCATTGTGTACATGGACCACTTTTTCGTCCATTCATCTGATGATGGACATTTTTGTTGCTTCCATGTCTTGGCTATTGTAAATACTGCTGCAATACACGATGTTCCATCCTGTGTCTTTTTGATTCTGGCTTTCACAGGTGACAGGCCCAATAGCGGGCCTTCCGGATCATATGGGGACTCAATTTTTACCTTTCAACGCACTGCCATTCTGTTCCTATTATTGGCGGTGACCAGTTTACATCCCACTTAGACCGAGAGGTTACGCTATTCTCCACAACTTCTTCAACATCTATTGTTTGTTGACGTTTTGCTGATGGTCATTCTGACTGGTGTGAGGTGATACGTTTGTGTAGATTGGATTTGCATGCGTCTAATAATTCCTGATGTTTTGCGTGGATCAATGTCCTTTTCATTTTTTTTTAAGATTCAGCTAAACTTACAACTTCAAATTTCCTTCTTGAAAAATTTGCCGCGTTTGGATTTTTTTGGCCATTCCCTACCCCAGGACCGTTTTTGAGGGCATGAGTCATTTACAGCCCTGCAGTCCTTGTGAATATCAGTGACCATTAGCAGTGGATTTAAAGCTGCTGTTTGAGGAAACGGCCTTAAGGTGGCAGCATTTCTACGTTGCCAACTCTGCTTGCTAGGGAAACAGAACCTTGCTGCAAGTTGTGCTTTTTAGGTTGCAGATTAGAGTGGAATGTGTCAGGACAAACCCCCATAAGTTTTAGCCTCCTTAATTCTTGTTTGTGTCTTTAAGTTTTCATTTTTATCAGAGCAAATTGGATTTTAAAATGTCTTTTGTTCTAGCTGCACAGAATCTTGTTCATGTACACATATACATATATCTATTGATCTTTGTGTCCTTTTCCATGTAGGTTATTGTAGAGTGTTGAATAGACCACTCTTGGTATTCCATAGGTCTTTGGGGATGATATATTTTATATGTATTAGTATATGTTTGTTAACCCCAATATCCTAATTTGTCCATTCCTCACACCTTTTCTTTGGCTTAACCATAAGTTTGTCTTCTCCATCTGAGATCGTCTTTCCCTATGGAAATATGTTCATTTTTATGAATTTTCAGATAACATAAGTGATATCGTAGAACATTTGTCTTTCGCAATCTGACTTACTTCACGTTGTGTGATTATCTCTAGGCTCATCCGTGGTGCTGCATATGCCATTCTTTTATTTTTTTTCGTGGCTAATATTCCATTCTGTACATATACCACTTCTGCTTTGTCCATTCATCTGTTTATGGAGCTTTTTTTTGCTTCCATGTCTTGGCTCTTTCAATATTGCTGCAGTGCACATTTGCCTGCCTCTGTCTTTCCGATTCTGGTGGTCTTAGGTTATAGGCCCAGAAGGTGCCCTGCCGCATCATACGGTAGCTCAATTTTTACCTTTTAAAGCAGCTGCATTCAGTTTTCATTAGTGCTGTTAGCACTTTACACCCCATCAGCAGCTAGAAGGTACACAGTTCCCTAAAACCTCTTCAGCATTTATAGTTTGTAGACTTTTTGCTGATGGTCATTTGACTGGTGTGAGCTGAAACCTTTGTGGACGTGGGATTTGCATGCAGCTAATAATTCCTGATACTGAGCTATAGGCATGTCTTTTTTTTTCTTTTCCTTTTTTTTTAAAGAGTGAGTACAACTTCCCTCTCATATTGACTTCTTGAAAACTTTGTCATGTGTTGAAATTTCTTGCCTATTCCCTACCCCAGGACATTTTTTGAGGGCAGGTATCATTTACAGCCCCGCAGTCCTCGTGACTATTAAGCGACCATTAGCACTGTGTTTAAAGCTGCTGTTGTGGGAAACAGCCACAAGGCGGCAGCATTATTACGTTCTCAACTCTTGTTACTAGGGCAACAGAGTCTTCCTGGACGTCGTGTTCCTCGGTTGTAAATTAGAGTGGAATGTGCTGGGACAAGCCCCCAGAAGTTTATGTCTCCTTACTTATGTTCGTTTTTTAAATTTAATTTATATTTCTTATCAGAGGAAATTTGATTAGAGTGTTGTGATTGTCTGGCTGTACAGAATCTGGTCAATGATTCATACATATGTCTGTTCATCTTCGGATCCTGTTACCATGTACGTTATTACAGAATGTTGAGTAGACCTCCCTTGGTATTTGGTAGGTGTTTTGTCATGATATATTTTATATGTATTGGTGATTATATAATTCATATAGTTTATATGTTATATGTTTATATACATTTAACATACATTAGTATATGTATGCTACCCCCATAATCCTAATTTATCCATCCTCCCACCTTTCATTTTGGTTAACCATTAGTTTGTTTTATCAGTCTGTGAGTGTGTTTTTCTGTGGAAATATGTTCATTGGGAGCAATCTTAGGATGGATAACACGTATAAATGATATCATAGGATATTTGTCATTCCTTTTTGACTTACTTAACGTACTATGATTATTTCTAGGCTCATGTGTAGTCCTGAAAACGGCATTGTTCATTTTTTTCCCGAGGCTACTATTCCATTCGGTACGTACACCACTTCTTCTTTGTCCATTTATCTGTTGATGGACATTTTGTTTGCTTGCATGGCTTGGCTATTGTAAATATTGCTGCAGTGCATGTTTGCCTGTCTGTGCCTTTCCCATTCTGGTCTTCTTAGGGTATAGGCCCATTAGGGGATCGGCCGCATGATACGGTAGCTCAATTTTTACCTTTTAAACGCAGCTCCGTTCTGTTCTCATGATTAGCTGTTACCAGTTTACATCCAACCAACAGCATAGTGGGTATGCATTTCTCCCCCAACCCGTCAGCATGCATTGTTTGTAGACTTTGTACGGATGGCATTTTGAATATTGGGTGGGGAAATCTTTTTGTAGTTTGGATTTGCATCCAACCAATAATTCCTGATATTGAGCTTTTATCCATGTTCTTCTTTTTTTAAAACAACCGAGTGAGTAACACTTACCTCTTCAAATTGTTTTCTTGAAAAATTTTCCGTGTTGTGAACTTTCTTGGCCATTACCTACCCCAGGACATTTTTTGAGGACACGTGTCATTTACGGCCCTACAATTACTGTGAATCTCAAGTGACCCTTAGCCCTGTGTTTAAAGCTGCTGTTGTGGGAAACGGCCACAAGGCGGCAGCATTTCTCCATTCCCAAGTCTGGTTACTAGGGCAGCAGAGCCTTCCTGAAAGTTGTGTTCCTAGGTTGTAAATTAGAATGGGATGTGCCAGGGAAAACCCCAATAACTTTATGTCTCATTAATTGTTGTTCGTGGTTTTAATTTTTTAAATTGGGGTAATGAGCAGAATAGTGTTTGTTCTGGGTGTGCACAATCAGGTTCAATTGAACATTATATATATCTACTCATGTACAGATCCTCTTCCCATGTAAATTACTATTATTTTTTTAAATAAATTTATTTTATTTATTTACTTATTTTTGGCTGAGTTGGATCTTCGTTGCTGCATGTGGGCTTTCTCCAGTTGCGGTGAGCGGGGGCTACTCTCCGTTGCGGTGCACCGGCTTCTCACTGCAGTGGCTTCTCTTGTTGCGGAGCACGGGCTCTAGGCGTGTGGGCTTCAGTAGTTGTGGTGCATGGGCTCAGTAGTTATGGCTCATGGGCTCCAGAGCGTAGGCTCATTAGTTGTGGTGCACGGGCTTAGTTGCTCTGCTGCATGTGGGACCTTCCCGAACCAGGGATCGAACCTGTGTCCCCTGCATTGGCAGGTGGATTCTTAACCACGGTGCCACCAGGCAAGCCCCCGTGTAAATTATTACAGAGCGTTCAGTAGACCTCCCTTGGTATATGGTCGGTCTTTTTGATACGTGTGTTTAATATGTATTTGTATACGTACGGTAACCCTAATCTTAATGTATCCATTCCTCCCACCTTTCCTTTTAGATAACCATAGTTTGTTTTCTAAGTCTGTGAGAGTCTTTCTCTGTGGAAATATGTTCATACGTGTCAGTTGTTAGGTAACAGCTAGGAGTGGTATCACAGGTTATTTGTCGGCTGCTTTCCGACTTACCTCATGTTCTGTGATTATCTCTAGGCTCATCTATGGTGCTGCAAAGAGCAGTGTTTCATCCTTTTCCATGGCGAATATTGCATTGTGTACATGGACCACTTCTTCTTTGTGCATTCATCTGTGGATGGACATTTTGGTTACTTCCAAGTCTTGGCAATGCTAAATATTGATGCAGTGCAGGATTGCCAGCCTGTGTCTTTTGGATTCTGGTCTTCTCAGGGATTAGGCCCAGCAGTGGGCCTACTAGATCATATGGTGGTTCAAATTTTTCCCTTTCAACGCACCTCCATTCTGTTCTCACTACTGGCTGTTACCAGTTTACATGCCACCAGCAACTAGAGGGTACACAGTTCTCTAAAACCCCTTCAGAATTTATTGTTTGTAGACTTTTTACTGATGGCATTTTGAGTGTTGGGTGGTGATACCTTCTTGTAGGTTGGATTTGCATGCGTCTAATAATTCCCGATATTGAGCTTTCATCTACGTTTTTTTTTTAAGTAAAACAGAGAAACTCACCTCTTCAAATTGTTTCCTTGAAAAATGTGCCATGTTCCCTGAATTCCTGTGGCCATTACCTGCACCAGGACATTTTTTGAGGGCAGGTGTCCTTTACAGCCCTGTAGTAATTGTGAATATCACATGACCATTAGTTCTGCATTTAAAGCTGCTGTTGCAGGAAACGGCCACAAGGGGGCAGCATTTCTATATTCCCAACTCTGGTTACTAGGGCAACACAGCCTTCCTGGAAGTCCTGTTTGTAGGTTGTAAAGTAGAGTGGAATGTGCCAGGACAAACCCCCAGAAACTATGTCTACTTATTTGTTGTTGATATTCTCAGTTTAATTTTCATTTTTCTCAGAGCAAATTTGATTGCAATGTTGTGTTTGTTCTAGGTGTACAGAATGTCTTTCATTGATTCATATATCTTTTCATGTTTGGATCCTGTTCCGTAGAGATTATTACAGAATGTTGTGTAGACCTCTCTTGGTATTCGGTATGTCTGATGATTATATATTTTATAAGTATTAGCATATGTCTGTTAAACCCAATATCCTCCGTTATACATTCCTCACACCTTTCCATTTGGTTAAGCACAAGCTTGTTTTCTGAACACGTGAGTGTCCTTCTCTGTGGAAATAGGTTCATTCCTATCAATTTTTACATAAGACCTATACGTGATATCATAGGATATGTGTCTCTCGCTTTCTGACTTACTTCAAGTTGTGTGATTGTCTGTAGCCTCGTCTATGGTGCTGCAAACGGCATTGTTTCATTCTTTTCTGTGTCTAATATTGCATTGTGTACATGGACCACTTTTTCGTCCATTCATCTGATGATGGACATTTTTGTTGCTTCCATGTCTTGGCTATTGTAAATACTGCTGCAATACACGATGTTCCATCCTGTGTCTTTTTGATTCTGGCTTTCACAGGTGACAGGCCCAATAGCGGGCCTTCCGGATCATATGGGGACTCAATTTTTACCTTTCAACGCACTGCCATTCTGTTCCTATTATTGGCGGTGACCAGTTTACATCCCACTTAGACCGAGAGGTTACGCTATTCTCCACAACTTCTTCAACATCTATTGTTTGTTGACGTTTTGCTGATGGTCATTCTGACTGGTGTGAGGTGATACGTTTGTGTAGATTG
Source organism: Eubalaena glacialis (assembly GCF_028564815.1). Lineage (NCBI taxonomy): Eukaryota > Metazoa > Chordata > Mammalia > Artiodactyla > Balaenidae > Eubalaena > Eubalaena glacialis. The sequence continues at coordinate 131,229,244 of NC_083722.1, read as the reverse complement.
GATTTGCATGCGTCTAATAATTCCTGATGTTTTGCGTGGATCAATGTCCTTTTAATTTTTTTTTAAGATTCAGCTAAACTTACAACTTCAAATTTCCTTCTTGAAAAATTTGCCGCGTTTGGATTTTTTTGGCCATTCCCTACCCCAGGATCGTTTTTGAGGGCATGAGTCATTTACAGCCCTGCAGTCCTTGTGAATATCAGTGACCATTAGCAGTGGATTTAAAGCTGCTGTTTGAGGAAACGGCCTTAAGGTGGCAGCATTTCTACGTTGGCAACTCTGCTTGCTAGGGAAACAGAACCTTGCTGCAAGTTGTGCTTTTAGGTTGCAGATTAGAGTGGAATGTGTCAGGACATACCCCCATAAGTTTTAGCCTCCTTAATTCTTGTTTGTGTCTTTAAGTTTTCATTTTTATCAGAGCAAATTGGATTTTAAAATGTCTTTTGTTCTAGCTGCACAGAATCTTGTTCATGTACACATATACATATATCTATTGATCTTTGTGTCCTTTTCCATGTAGGTTATTGTAGAGTGTTGAATAGACCACTCTTGGTATTCCATAGGTCTTTGGGGATGATATATTTTATATGTATTAGTATATGTTTGTTAACCCCAATATCCTAATTTGTCCATTCCTCACACCTTTTCTTTGGCTTAACCATAAGTTTGTCTTCTCCATCTGAGATCGTCTTTCCCTATGGAAATATGTTCATTTTTATGAATTTTCAGATAACATAAGTGATATCGTAGAACATTTGTCTTTCGCAATCTGACTTACTTCACGTTGTGTGATTATCTCTAGGCTCATCCGTGGTGCTGCATATGCCATTCTTTTATTTTTTTTCGTGGCTAATATTCCATTCTGTACATATACCACTTCTGCTTTGTCCATTCATCTGTTTATGGAGCTTTTTTTTGCTTCCATGTCTTGGCTCTTTCAATATTGCTGCAGTGCACATTTGCCTGCCTCTGTCTTTCCGATTCTGGTGGTCTTAGGTTATAGGCCCAGAAGGTGCCCTGCCGCATCATACGGTAGCTCAATTTTTACCTTTTAAAGCAGCTGCATTCAGTTTTCATTAGTGCTGTTAGCACTTTACACCCCATCAGCAGCTAGAAGGTACACAGTTCCCTAAAACCTCTTCAGCATTTATAGTTTGTAGACTTTTTGCTGATGGTCATTTGACTGGTGTGAGCTGAAACCTTTGTGGACGTGGGATTTGCATGCAGCTAATAATTCCTTATACTGAGCTTTAGGCATGTCTTTTTTTTTCTTTTCCTTTTTTTTTAAAGAGTGAGTACAACTTCCCTCTCATATTGACTTCTTGAAAACTTTGTCATGTGTTGAAATTTCTTGCCTATTCCCTACCCCAGGACATTTTTTGAGGGCAGGTATCATTTACAGCCCCGCAGTCCTCGTGACTATTAAGCGACCATTAGCACTGTGTTTAAAGCTGCTGTTGTGGGAAACAGCCACAAGGCGGCAGCATTATTACGTTCTCAACTCTTGTTACTAGGGCAACAGAGTCTTCCTGGACGTCGTGTTCCTCGGTTGTAAATTAGAGTGGAATGTGCTGGGACAAGCCCCCAGAAGTTTATGTCTCCTTACTTATGTTCGTTTTTTAAATTTAATTTATATTTCTTATCGGAGGAAATTTGATTAGAGTGTTGTGATTGTCTGGCTGTACAGAATCTGGTCAATGATTCATACATATGTCTGTTCATCTTCGGATCCTGTTACCATGTACGTTATTACAGAATGTTGAGTAGACCTCCCTTGGTATTTGGTAGGTGTTTTGTCATGATATATTTTATATGTATTGGTGATTATATAATTCATATAGTTTATATGTTATATGTTTATATACATTTAACATACATTAGTATATGTATGCTACCCCCATAATCGTAATTTATCCATCCTCCCACCTTTCATTTTGGTTAACCATTAGTTCGTTTTATCAGTCTGTGAGTGTGTTTTTCTGTAGAAATATGTTCATTGGGAGCAATCTTAGGATGGATAACACGTATAAATGATATCATAGGATATTTGTCATTCCTTTTTGACTTACTTAACGTACTATGATTATTTCTAGGCTCATGTGTAGTCCTGAAAACGGCATTGTTCATTTTTTTCCCGAGGCTACTATTCCATTCGGTACGTACACCACTTCTTCTTTGTCCATTTATCTGTTGATGGACATTTTGTTTGCTTGCATGGCTTGGCTATTGTAAATATTGCTGCAGTGCATGTTTGCCTGTCTGTGCCTTTCCCATTCTGGTCTTCTTAGGGTATAGGCCCATTAGGGGATCGGCCGCATGATACGGTAGCTCAATTTTTACCTTTTAAACGCAGCTCCGTTCTGTTCTCATGATTAGCTGTTACCAGTTTACATCCAACCAACAGCATAGTGGGTATGCATTTCTCCCCCAACCCGTCAGCATGCATTGTTTGTAGACTTTGTACGGATGGCATTTTGAATATTGGGTGGGGAAATCTTTTTGTAGTTTGGATTTGCATCCAACCAATAATTCCTGATATTGAGCTTTTATCCATGTTCTTCTTTTTTTAAAACAACCGAGTGAGTAACACTTACCTCTTCAAATTGTTTTCTTGAAAAATTTTCCGTGTTGTGAACTTTCTTGGCCATTACCTACCCCAGGACATTTTTTGAGGACACGTGTCATTTACGGCCCTACAATTACTGTGAATCTCAAGTGACCCTTAGCCCTGTGTTTAAAGCTGCTGTTGTGGGAAACGGCCACAAGGCGGCAGCATTTCTCCATTCCCAAGTCTGGTTACTAGGGCAGCAGAGCCTTCCTGAAAGTTGTGTTCCTAGGTTGTAAATTAGAATGGGATGTGCCAGGGAAAACCCCAATAACTTTATGTCTCATTAATTGTTGTTCGTGGTTTTAATTTTTTAAATTGGGGTAATGAGCAGAATAGTGTTTGTTCTGGGTGTGCACAATCAGGTTCAATTGAACATTATATATATCTACTCATGTACAGATCCTCTTCCCATGTAAATTACTATTATTTTTTTAAATAAATTTATTTTATTTATTTACTTATTTTTGGCTGAGTTGGATCTTCGTTGCTGCATGTGGGCTTTCTCCAGTTGCGGTGAGCGGGGGCTACTCTCCGTTGCGGTGCACTGGCTTCTCACTGCAGTGGCTTCTCTTGTTGCGGAGCACGGGCTCTAGGCGTGTGGGCTTCAGTAGTTGTGGTGCATGGGCTCAGTAGTTATGGCTCATGGGCTCCAGAGCGTAGGCTCATTAGTTGTGGTGCACGGGCTTAGTTGCTCTGCTGCATGTGGGACCTTCCCGAACCAGGGATCGAACCTGTGTCCCCTGCATTGGCAGGTGGATTCTTAACCACGGTGCCACCAGGCAAGCCCCCGTGTAAATTATTACAGAGCGTTCAGTAGACCTCCCTTGGTATATGGTCGGTCTTTTTGATACGTGTGTTTAATATGTATTTGTATACGTACGGTAACCCTAATCTTAATGTATCCATTCCTCCCACCTTTCCTTTTAGATAACCATAGTTTGTTTTCTAAGTCTGTGAGAGTCTTTCTCTGTGGAAATATGTTCATACGTGTCAGTTGTTAGGTAACAGCTAGGAGTGGTATCACAGGTTATTTGTCGGCTGCTTTCCGACTTACCTCATGTTCTGTGATTATCTCTAGGCTCATCTATGGTGCTGCAAAGAGCAGTGTTTCATCCTTTTCCATGGCGAATATTGCATTGTGTACATGGACCACTTCTTCTTTGTGCATTCATCTGTGGATGGACATTTTGGTTACTTCCAAGTCTTGGCAATGCTAAATATTGATGCAGTGCAGGATTGCCAGCCTGTGTCTTTTGGATTCTGGTCTTCTCAGGGATTAGGCCCAGCAGTGGGCCTACTAGATCATATGGTGGTTCAAATTTTTCCCTTTCAACGCACCTCCATTCTGTTCTCACTACTGGCTGTTACCAGTTTACATGCCACCAGCAACTAGAGGGTACACAGTTCTCTAAAACCCCTTCAGAATTTATTGTTTGTAGACTTTTTACTGATGGCATTTTGAGTGTTGGGTGGTGATACCTTCTTGTAGGTTGGATTTGCATGCGTCTAATAATTCCCGATATTGAGCTTTCATCTACGTTTTTTTTTTAAGTAAAACAGAGAAACTCACCTCTTCAAATTGTTTCCTTGAAAAATGTGCCATGTTCCCTGAATTCCTGTGGCCATTACCTGCACCAGGACATTTTTTGAGGGCAGGTGTCCTTTACAGCCCTGTAGTAATTGTGAATATCACATGACCATTAGTTCTGCATTTAAAGCTGCTGTTGCAGGAAACGGCCACAAGGGGGCAGCATTTCTATATTCCCAACTCTGGTTACTAGGGCAACACAGCCTTCCTGGAAGTCCTGTTTGTAGGTTGTAAAGTAGAGTGGAATGTGCCAGGACAAACCCCCAGAAACTATGTCTACTTATTTGTTGTTGATATTCTCAGTTTAATTTTCATTTTTCTCAGAGCAAATTTGATTGCAATGTTGTGTTTGTTCTAGGTGTACAGAATGTCTTTCATTGATTCATATATCTTTTCATGTTTGGATCCTGTTCCGTAGAGATTATTACAGAATGTTGTGTAGACCTCTCTTGGTATTCGGTATGTCTGATGATTATATATTTTATAAGTATTAGCATATGTCTGTTAAACCCAATATCCTCCGTTATACATTCCTCACACCTTTCCGTTTGGTTAAGCACAAGCTTGTTTTCTGAACACGTGAGTGTCCTTCTCTGTGGAAATAGGTTCATTCCTATCAATTTTTACATAAGACCTATACGTGATATCATAGGATATGTGTCTCTCGCTTTCTGACTTACTTCAAGTTGTGTGATTGTCTGTAGCCTCGTCTATGGTGCTGCAAACGGCATTGTTTCATTCTTTTCTGTGTCTAATATTGCATTGTGTACATGGACCACTTTTTCGTCCATTCATCTGATGATGGACATTTTTGTTGCTTCCATGTCTTGGCTATTGTAAATACTGCTGCAATACACGATGTTCCATCCTGTGTCTTTTTGATTCTGGCTTTCACAGGTGACAGGCCCAATAGCGGGCCTTCCGGATCATATGGGGACTCAATTTTTACCTTTCAACGCACTGCCATTCTGTTCCTATTATTGGCGGTGACCAGTTTACATCCCACTTAGACCGAGAGGTTTCGCTATTCTCCACAACTTCTTCAACATCTATTGTTTGTTGACGTTTTGCTGATGGTCATTCTGACTGGTGTGAGGTGATACGTTTGTGTAGATTGGATTTGCATGCGTCTAATAATTCCTGATGTTTTGCGTGGATCAATGTCCTTTTCATTTTTTTTTAAGATTCAGCTAAACTTACAACTTCAAATTTCCTTCTTGAAAAATTTGCCGCGTTTGGATTTTTTTGGCCATTCCCTACCCCAGGACCGTTTTTGAGGGCATGAGTCATTTACAGCCCTGCACTCCTTGTGAATATCAGTGACCATTAGCAGTGGATTTAAAGCTGCTGTTTGAGGAAACGGCCTTAAGGTGGCAGCATTTCTACGTTGCCAACTCTGCTTGCTAGGGAAACAGAACCTTGCTGCAAGTTGTGCTTTTAGGTTGCAGATTAGAGTGGAATGTGTCAGGACATACCCCCATAAGTTTTAGCCTCCTTAATTCTTGTTTGTGTCTTTAAGTTTTCATTTTTATCAGAGCAAATTGGATTTTAAAATGTCTTTTGTTCTAGCTGCACAGAATCTTGTTCATGTACACATATACATATATCTATTGATCTTTGTGTCCTTTTCCATGTAGGTTATTGTAGAGTGTTGAATAGACCACTCTTGGTATTCCATAGGTCTTTGGGGATGATATATTTTATATGTATTAGTATATGTTTGTTAACCCCAATATCCTAATTTGTCCATTCCTCACACCTTTTCTTTGGCTTAACCATAAGTTTGTCTTCTCCATCTGAGATCGTCTTTCCCTATGGAAATATGTTCATTTTTATGAATTTTCAGATAACATAAGTGATATCGTAGAACATTTGTCTTTCGCAATCTGACTTACTTCACGTTGTGTGATTATCTCTAGGCTCATCCGTGGTGCTGCATATGCCATTCTTTTATTTTTTTTCGTGGCTAATATTCCATTCTGTACATATACCACTTCTGCTTTGTCCATTCATCTGTTTATGGAGCTTTTTTTTGCTTCCATGTCTTGGCTCTTTCAATATTGCTGCAGTGCACATTTGCCTGCCTCTGTCTTTCCGATTCTGGTGGTCTTAGGTTATAGGCCCAGAAGGTGCCCTGCCGCATCATACGGTAGCTCAATTTTTACCTTTTAAAGCAGCTGCATTCAGTTTTCATTAGTGCTGTTAGCACTTTACACCCCATCAGCAGCTAGAAGGTACACAGTTCCCTAAAACCTCTTCAGCATTTATAGTTTGTAGACTTTTTGCTGATGGTCATTTGACTGGTGTGAGCTGAAACCTTTGTGGACGTGGGATTTGCATGCAGCTAATAATTCCTTATACTGAGCTTTAGGCATGTCTTTTTTTTTCTTTTCCTTTTTTTTTAAAGAGTGAGTACAACTTCCCTCTCATATTGACTTCTTGAAAACTTTGTCATGTGTTGAAATTTCTTGCCTATTCCCTACCCCAGGACATTTTTTGAGGGCAGGTATCATTTACAGCCCCGCAGTCCTCGTGACTATTAAGCGACCATTAGCACTGTGTTTAAAGCTGCTGTTGTGGGAAACAGCCACAAGGCGGCAGCATTATTACGTTCTCAACTCTTGTTACTAGGGCAACAGAGTCTTCCTGGACGTCGTGTTCCTCGGTTGTAAATTAGAGTGGAATGTGCTGGGACAAGCCCCCAGAAGTTTATGTCTCCTTACTTATGTTCGTTTTTTAAATTTAATTTATATTTCTTATCGGAGGAAATTTGATTAGAGTGTTGTGATTGTCTGGCTGTACAGAATCTGGTCAATGATTCATACATATGTCTGTTCATCTTCGGATCCTGTTACCATGTACGTTATTACAGAATGTTGAGTAGACCTCCCTTGGTATTTGGTAGGTGTTTTGTCATGATATATTTTATATGTATTGGTGATTATATAATTCATATAGTTTATATGTTATATGTTTATATACATTTAACATACATTAGTATATGTATGCTACCCCCATAATCCTAATTTATCCATCCTCCCACCTTTCATTTTGGTTAACCATTAGTTCGTTTTATCAGTCTGTGAGTGTGTTTTTCTGTGGAAATATGTTCATTGGGAGCAATCTTAGGATGGATAACACGTATAAATGATATCATAGGATATTTGTCATTCCTTTTTGACTTACTTAACGTACTATGATTATTTCTAGGCTCATGTGTAGTCCTGAAAACGGCATTGTTCATTTTTTTCCCGAGGCTACTATTCCATTCGGTACGTACACCACTTCTTCTTTGTCCATTTATCTGTTGATGGACATTTTGTTTGCTTGCATGGCTTGGCTATTGTAAATATTGCTGCAGTGCATGTTTGCCTGTCTGTGCCTTTCCCATTCTGGTCTTCTTAGGGTATAGGCCCATTAGGGGATCGGCCGCATGATACGGTAGCTCAATTTTTACCTTTTAAACGCAGCTCCGTTCTGTTCTCATGATTAGCTGTTACCAGTTTACATCCAACCAACAGCATAGTGGGTATGCATTTCTCCCCCAACCCGTCAGCATGCATTGTTTGTAGACTTTGTACGGATGGCATTTTGAATATTGGGTGGTGAAATCTTTTTGTAGTTTGGATTTGCATCCAACCAATAATTCCTGATATTGAGCTTTTATCCATGTTCTTCTTTTTTTAAAACAACCGAGTGAGTAACACTTACCTCTTCAAATTGTTTTCTTGAAAAATTTTCCGTGTTGTGAACTTTCTTGGCCATTACCTACCCCAGGACATTTTTTGAGGACACGTGTCATTTACGGCCCTACAATTACTGTGAATCTCAAGTGACCCTTAGCCCTGTGTTTAAAGCTGCTGTTGTGGGAAACGGCCACAAGGCGGCAGCATTTCTCCATTCCCAAGTCTGGTTACTAGGGCAGCAGAGCCTTCCTGAAAGTTGTGTTCCTAGGTTGTAAATTAGAATGGGATGTGCCAGGGAAAACCCCAATAACTTTATGTCTCATTAATTGTTGTTCGTGGTTTTAATTTTTTAAATTGGGGTAATGAGCAGAATAGTGTTTGTTCTGGGTGTGCACAATCAGGTTCAATTGAACATTATATATATCTACTCATGTACAGATCCTCTTCCCATGTAAATTACTATTATTTTTTTAAATAAATTTATTTTATTTATTTACTTATTTTTGGCTGAGTTGGATCTTCGTTGCTGCATGTGGGCTTTCTCCAGTTGCGGTGAGCGGGGGCTACTCTCCGTTGCGGTGCACCGGCTTCTCACTGCAGTGGCTTCTCTTGTTGCGGAGCACGGGCTCTAGGCGTGTGGGCTTCAGTAGTTGTGGTGCATGGGCTCAGTAGTTATGGCTCATGGGCTCCAGAGCGTAGGCTCATTAGTTGTGGTGCACGGGCTTAGTTGCTCTGCTGCATGTGGGACCTTCCCGAACCAGGGATCGAACCTGTGTCCCCTGCATTGGCAGGTGGATTCTTAACCACGGTGCCACCAGGCAAGCCCCCGTGTAAATTATTACAGAGCGTTCAGTAGACCTCCCTTGGTATATGGTCGGTCTTTTTGATACGTGTGTTTAATATGTATTTGTATACGTACGGTAACCCTAATCTTAATGTATCCATTCCTCCCACCTTTCCTTTTAGATAACCATAGTTTGTTTTCTAAGTCTGTGAGAGTCTTTCTCTGTGGAAATATGTTCATACGTGTCAGTTGTTAGGTAACAGCTAGGAGTGGTATCACAGGTTATTTGTCGGCTGCTTTCCGACTTACCTCATGTTCTGTGATTATCTCTAGGCTCATCTATGGTGCTGCAAAGAGCAGTGTTTCATCCTTTTCCATGGCGAATATTGCATTGTGTACATGGACCACTTCTTCTTTGTGCATTCATCTGTGGATGGACATTTTGGTTACTTCCAAGTCTTGGCAATGCTAAATATTGATGCAGTGCAGGATTGCCAGCCTGTGTCTTTTGGATTCTGGTCTTCTCAGGGATTAGGCCCAGCAGTGGGCCTACTAGATCATATGGTGGTTCAAATTTTTCCCTTTCAACGCACCTCCATTCTGTTCTCACTACTGGCTGTTACCAGTTTACATGCCACCAGCAACTAGAGGGTACACAGTTCTCTAAAACCCCTTCAGAATTTATTGTTTGTAGACTTTTTACTGATGGCATTTTGAGTGTTGGGTGGTGATACCTTCTTGTAGGTTGGATTTGCATGCGTCTAATAATTCCCGATATTGAGCTTTCATCTACGTTTTTTTTTTTAAGTAAAACAGAGAAACTCACCTCTTCAAATTGTTTCCTTGAAAAATGTGCCATGTTCCCTGAATTCCTGTGGCCATTACCTGCACCAGGACATTTTTTGAGGGCAGGTGTCCTTTACAGCCCTGTAGTAATTGTGAATATCACATGACCATTAATTCTGCATTTAAAGCTGCTGTTGCAGGAAACGGCCACAAGGGGGCAGCATTTCTATATTCCCAACTCTGGTTACTAGGGCAACACAGCCTTCCTGGAAGTCCTGTTTGTAGGTTGTAAAGTAGAGTGGAATGTGCCAGGACAAACCCCCAGAAACTATGTCTACTTATTTGTTGTTGATATTCTCAGTTTAATTTTCATTTTTCTCAGAGCAAATTTGATTGCAATGTTGTGTTTGTTCTAGGTGTACAGAATGTCTTTCATTGATTCATATATCTTTTCATGTTTGGATCCTGTTCCGTAGAGATTATTACAGAATGTTGTGTAGACCTCTCTTGGTATTCGGTATGTCTGATGATTATATATTTTATAAGTATTAGCATATGTCTGTTAAACCCAATATCCTCCGTTATACATTCCTCACACCTTTCCGTTTGGTTAAGCACAAGCTTGTTTTCTGAACACGTGAGTGTCCCTCTCTGTGGAAATAGGTTCATTCCTATCAATTTTTAGATAAGACCTATACGTGATATCATAGGATATGTGTCTCTCGCTTTCTGACTTACTTCAAGGTGTGTGATTGTCTGTAGCCTCGTCTATGGTGCTGCAAACGGCATTGTTTCATTCTTTTCTGTGTCTAATATTGCATTGTGTACATGGACCACTTTTTCGTCCATTCATCTGATGATGGACATTTTTGTTGCTTCCATGTCTTGGCTATTGTAAATACTGCTGCAATACACGATGTTCCATCCTGTGTCTTTTTGATTCTGGCTTTCACAGGTGACAGGCCCAATAGCGGGCCTTCCGGATCATATGGGGACTCAATTTTTACCTTTCAACGCACTGCCATTCTGTTCCTATTATTGGCGGTGACCAGTTTACATCCCACTTAGACCGAGAGGTTACGCTATTCTCCACAACTTCTTCAACATCTATTGTTTGTTGACGTTTTGCTGATGGTCATTCTGACTGGTGTGAGGTGATACGTTTGTGTAGATTGGATTTGCATGCGTCTAATAATTCCTGATGTTTTGCGTGGATCAATGTCCTTTTCATTTTTTTTTAAGATTCAGCTAAACTTACAACTTCAAATTTCCTTCTTGAAAAATTTGCCGCGTTTGGATTTTTTTGGCCATTCCCTACCCCAGGACCGTTTTTGAGGGCATGAGTCATTTACAGCCCTGCACTCCTTGTGAATATCAGTGACCATTAGCAGTGGATTTAAAGCTGCTGTTTGAGGAAACGGCCTTAAGGTGGCAGCATTTCTACGTTGGCAACTCTGCTTGCTAGGGAAACAGAACCTTGCTGCAAGTTGTGCTTTTAGGTTGCAGATTAGAGTGGAATGTGTCAGGACAAACCCCCATAAGTTTTAGCCTCCTTAATTCTTGTTTGTGTCTTTAAGTTTTCATTTTTATCAGAGCAAATTGGATTTTAAAATGTCTTTTGTTCTAGCTGCACAGAATCTTGTTCATGTACACATATACATATATCTATTGATCTTTGTGTCCTTTTCCATGTAGGTTATTGTAGAGTGTTGAATAGACCACTCTTGGTATTCCATAGGTCTTTGGGGATGATATATTTTATATGTATTAGTATATGTTTGTTAACCCCAATATCCTAATTTGTCCATTCCTCACACCTTTTCTTTGGCTTAACCATAAGTTTGTCTTCTCCATCTGAGATCGTCTTTCCCTATGGAAATATGTTCATTTTTATGAATTTTCAGATAACATAAGTGATATCGTAGAACATTTGTCTTTCGCAATCTGACTTACTTCACGTTGTGTGATTATCTCTAGGCTCATCCGTGGTGCTGCATATGCCATTCTTTTATTTTTTTTCGTGGCTAATATTCCATTCTGTACATATACCACTTCTGCTTTGTCCATTCATCTGTTTATGGAGGTTTTTTTTGCTTCCATGTCTTGGCTCTTTCAATATTGCTGCAGTGCACATTTGCCTGCCTCTGTCTTTCCGATTCTGGTGGTCTTAGGTTATAGGCCCAGAAGGTGCCCTGCCGCATCATACGGTAGCTCAATTTTTACCTTTTAAAGCAGCTGCATTCAGTTTTCATTAGTGCTGTTAGCACTTTACACCCCATCAGCAGCTAGAAGGTACACAGTTCCCTAAAACCTCTTCAGCATTTATAGTTTGTAGACTTTTTGCTGATGGTCATTTGACTGGTGTGAGCTGAAACCTTTGTGGACGTGGGATTTGCATGCAGCTAATAATTCCTTATACTGAGCTATAGGCATGTCTTTTTTTTTCTTTTCCTTTTTTTTTAAAGAGTGAGTACAACTTCCCTCTCATATTGACTTCTTGAAAACTTTGTCATGTGTTGAAATTTCTTGCCTATTCCCTACCCCAGGACATTTTTTGAGGGCAGGTATCATTTACAGCCCCGCAGTCCTCGTGACTATTAAGCGACCATTAGCACTGTGTTTAAAGCTGCTGTTGTGGGAAACAGCCACAAGGCGGCAGCATTATTACGTTCTCAACTCTTGTTACTAGGGCAACAGAGTCTTCCTGGACGTCGTGTTCCTCGGTTGTAAATTAGAGTGGAATGTGCTGGGACAAGCCCCCAGAAGTTTATGTCTCCTTACTTATGTTCGTTTTTTAAATTTAATTTATATTTCTTATCGGAGGAAATTTGATTAGAGTGTTGTGATTGTCTGGCTGTACAGAATCTGGTCAATGATTCATACATATGTCTGTTCATCTTCGGATCCTGTTACCATGTACGTTATTACAGAATGTTGAGTAGACCTCCCTTGGTATTTGGTAGGTGTTTTGTCATGATATATTTTATATGTATTGGTGATTATATAATTCATATAGTTTATATGTTATATGTTTATATACATTTAACATACATTAGTATATGTATGCTACCCCCATAATCCTAATTTATCCATCCTCCCACCTTTCATTTTGGTTAACCATTAGTTTGTTTTATCAGTCTGTGAGTGTGTTTTTCTGTGGAAATATGTTCATTGGGAGCAATCTTAGGATGGATAACACGTATAAATGATATCATAGGATATTTGTCATTCCTTTTTGACTTACTTAACGTACTATAATTATTTCTAGGCTCATGTGTAGTCCTGAAAACGGCATTGTTCATTTTTTTCCTGAGGCTACTATTCCATTCGGTACGTACACCACTTCTTCTTTGTCCATTTATCTGTTGATGGACATTTTGTTTGCTTGCATGGCTTGGCTATTGTAAATATTGCTGCAGTGCATGTTTGCCTGTCTGTGCCTTTCCCATTCTGGTCTTCTTAGGGTATAGGCCCATTAGGGGATCGGCCGCATGATACGGTAGCTCAATTTTTACCTTTTAAACGCAGCTCCGTTCTGTTCTCATGATTAGCTGTTACCAGTTTACATCCAACCAACAGCATAGTGGGTATGCATTTCTCCCCCAACCCGTCAGCATGCATTGTTTGTAGACTTTTTACGGATGGCATTTTGAATATTGGGTGGTGAAATCTTTTTGTAGTTTGGATTTGCATCCAACCAATAATTCCTGATATTGAGCTTTTATCCATGTTCTTCTTTTTTTAAAACCACCGAGTGAGTAACACTTACCTCTTCAAATTGTTTTCTTGAAAAATTTTTCGTGTTGTGAACTTTCTTGGCCATTACCTACCCCAGGACATTTTTTGAGGACACGTGTCATTTACGGCCCTACAATTACTGTGAATCTCAAGTGACCCTTAGCCCTGTGTTTAAAGCTGCTGTTGTGGGAAACGGCCACAAGGCGGCAGCATTTCTCCATTCCCAAGTCTGGTTACTAGGGCAGCAGAGCCTTCCTGAAAGTTGTGTTCCTAGGTTGTAAATTAGAATGGGATGTGCCAGGGAAAACCCCAATAACTTTATGTCTCATTAATTGTTGTTCGTGGTTTTAATTTTTTAAATTGGGGTAATGAGCAGAATAGTGTTTGTTCTGGGTGTGCACAATCAGGTTCAATTGAACATTATATATATCTACTCATGTACAGATCCTCTTCCCATGTAAATTACTATTATTTTTTTAAATAAATTTATTTTATTTATTTACTTATTTTTGGCTGAGTTGGATCTTCGTTGCTGCATGTGGGCTTTCTCCAGTTGCGGTGAGCGGGGGCTACTCTCCGTTGCGGTGCACCGGCTTCTCACTGCAGTGGCTTCTCTTGTTGCGGAGCACGGGCTCTAGGCGTGTGGGCTTCAGTAGTTGTGGTGCATGGGCTCAGTAGTTATGGCTCATGGGCTCCAGAGCGTAGGCTCATTAGTTGTGGTGCACGGGCTTAGTTGCTCTGCTGCATGTGGGACCTTCCCGAACCAGGGATCGAACCTGTGTCCCCTGCATTGGCAGGTGGATTCTTAACCACGGTGCCACCAGGCAAGCCCCCGTGTAAATTATTACAGAGCGTTCAGTAGACCTCCCTTGGTATATGGTCGGTCTTTTTGATACGTGTGTTTAATATGTATTTGTATACGTACGGTAACCCTAATCTTAATGTATCCATTCCTCCCACCTTTCCTTTTAGATAACCATAGTTTGTTTTCTAAGTCTGTGAGAGTCTTTCTCTGTGGAAATATGTTCATACGTGTCAGTTGTTAGGTAACAGCTAGGAGTGGTATCACAGGTTATTTGTCGGCTGCTTTCCGACTTACCTCATGTTCTGTGATTATCTCTAGGCTCATCTATGGTGCTGCAAAGAGCAGTGTTTCATCCTTTTCCATGGCGAATATTGCATTGTGTAGATGGACCACTTCTTCTTTGTGCATTCATCTGTGGATGGACATTTTGGTTACTTCCAAGTCTTGGCAATGCTAAATATTGATGCAGTGCAGGATTGCCAGCCTGTGTCTTTTGGATTCTGGTCTTCTCAGGGATTAGGCCCAGCAGTGGGCCTACTAGATCATATGGTGGTTCAAATTTTTCCCTTTCAACGCACCTCCATTCTGTTCTCACTACTGGCTGTTACCAGTTTACATGCCACCAGCAACTAGAGGGTACACAGTTCTCTAAAACCCCTTCAGAATTTATTGTTTGTAGACTTTTTACTGATGGCATTTTGAGTGTTGGGTGGTGATACCTTCTTGTAGGTTGGATTTGCATGCGTCTAATAATTCCCGATATTGAGCTTTCATCTACGTTTTTTTTTTAAGTAAAACAGAGAAACTCACCTCTTCAAATTGTTTCCTTGAAAAATGTGCCATGTTCCCTGAATTCCTGTGGCCATTACCTGCACCAGGACATTTTTTGAGGGCAGGTGTCCTTTACAGCCCTGTAGTAATTGTGAATATCACATGACCATTAGTTCTGCATTTAAAGCTGCTGTTGCAGGAAACGGCCACAAGGGGGCAGCATTTCTATATTCCCAACTCTGGTTACTAGGGCAACACAGCCTTCCTGGAAGTCCTGTTTGTAGGTTGTAAAGTAGAGTGGAATGTGCCAGGACAAACCCCCAGAAACTATGTCTACTTATTTGTTGTTGATATTCTCAGTTTAATTTTCATTTTTCTCAGAGCAAATTTGATTGCAATGTTGTGTTTGTTCTAGGTGTACAGAATGTCTTTCATTGATTCATATATCTTTTCATGTTTGGATCCTGTTCCGTAGAGATTATTACAGAATGTTGTGTAGACCTCTCTTGGTATTCGGTATGTCTGATGATTATATATTTTATAAGTATTAGCATATGTCTGTTAAACCCAATATCCTCCGTTATACATTCCTCACACCTTTCCGTTTGGTTAAGCACAAGCTTGTTTTCTGAACACGTGAGTGTCCCTCTCTGTGGAAATAGGTTCATTCCTATCAATTTTTAGATAAGACCTATACGTGATATCATAGGATATGTGTCTCTCGCTTTCTGACTTACTTCAAGTTGTGTGATTGTCTGTAGCCTCGTCTATGGTGCTGCAAACGGCATTGTTTCATTCTTTTCTGTGTCTAATATTGCATTGTGTACATGGACCACTTTTTCGTCCATTCATCTGATGATGGACATTTTTGTTGCTTCCATGTCTTGGCTATTGTAAATACTGCTGCAATACACGATGTTCCATCCTGTGTCTTTTTGATTCTGGCTTTCACAGGTGACAGGCCCAATAGCGGGCCTTCCGGATCATATGGGGACTCAATTTTTACCTTTCAACGCACTGCCATTCTGTTCCTATTATTGGCGGTGACCAGTTTACATCCCACTTAGACAGAGAGGTTACGCTATTCTCCACAACTTCTTCAACATCTATTGTTTGTTGACGTTTTGCTGATGGTCATTCTGACTGGTGTGAGGTGATACGTTTGTGTAGATTGGATTTGCATGCGTCTAATAATTCCTGATGTTTTGCGTGGATCAATGTCCTTTTCATTTTTTTTTAAGATTCAGCTAAACTTACAACTTCAAATTTCCTTCTTGAAAAATTTGCCGCGTTTGGATTTTTTTGGCCATTCCCTACCCCAGGACCGTTTTTGAGGGCATGAGTCATTTACAGCCCTGCACTCCTTGTGAATATCAGTGACCATTAGCAGTGGATTTAAAGCTGCTGTTTGAGGAAACGGCCTTAAGGTGGCAGCATTTCTACGTTGGCAACTCTGCTTGCTAGGGAAACAGAACCTTGCTGCAAGTTGTGCTTTTTAGGTTGCAGATTAGAGTGGAATGTGTCAGGACAAACCCCCATAAGTTTTAGCCTCCTTAATTCTTGTTTGTGTCTTTAAGTTTTCATTTTTATCAGAGCAAATTGGATTTTAAAATGTCTTTTGTTCTAGCTGCACAGAATCTTGTTCATGTACACATATACATATATCTATTGATCTTTGTGTCCTTTTCCATGTAGGTTATTGTAGAGTGTTGAATAGACCACTCTTGGTATTCCATAGGTCTTTGGGGATGATATATTTTATATGTATTAGTATATGTTTGTTAACCCCAATATCCTAATTTGTCCATTCCTCACACCTTTTCTTTGGCTTAACCATAAGTTTGTCTTCTCCATCTGAGATCGTCTTTCCCTATGGAAATATGTTCATTTTTATGAATTTTCAGATAACATAAGTGATATCGTAGAACATTTGTCTTTCGCAATCTGACTTACTTCACGTTGTGTGATTATCTCTAGGCTCATCCGTGGTGCTGCATATGCCAATCTTTTATTTTTTTTCGTGGCTAATATTCCATTCTGTACATATACCACTTCTGCTTTGTCCATTCATCTGTTTATGGAGCTTTTTTTTGCTTCCATGTCTTGGCTCTTTCAATATTGCTGCAGTGCACATTTGCCTGCCTCTGTCTTTCCGATTCTGGTGGTCTTAGGTTATAGGCCCAGAAGGTGCCCTGCCGCATCATACGGTAGCTCAATTTTTACCTTTTAAAGCAGCTGCATTCAGTTTTCATTAGTGCTGTTAGCACTTTACACCCCATCAGCAGCTAGAAGATACACAGTTCCCTAAAACCTCTTCAGCATTTATAGTTTGTAGACTTTTTGCTGATGGTCATTTGACTGGTGTGAGCTGAAACCTTTGTGGACGTGGGATTTGCATGCAGCTAATAATTCCTTATACTGAGCTTTAGGCATGTCTTTTTTTTTCTTTTCCCTTTTTTTTTAAAGAGTGAGTACAACTTCCCTCTCATATTGACTTCTTGAAAACTTTGTCATGTGTTGAAATTTCTTGCCTATTCCCTACCCCAGGACATTTTTTGAGGGCAGGTATCATTTACAGCCCCGCAGTCCTCGTGACTATTAAGCGACCATTAGCACTGTGTTTAAAGCTGCTGTTGTGGGAAACAGCCACAAGGCGGCAGCATTATTACGTTCTCAACTCTTGTTACTAGGGCAACAGAGTCTTCCTGGACGTCGTGTTCCTCGGTTGTAAATTAGAGTGGAATGTGCTGGGACAAGCCCCCAGAAGTTTATGTCTCCTTACTTATGTTCGTTTTTTAAATTTAATTTATATTTCTTATCGGAGGAAATTTGATTAGAGTGTTGTGATTGTCTGGCTGTACAGAATCTGGTCAATGATTCATACATATGTCTGTTCATCTTCGGATCCTGTTACCATGTACGTTATTACAGAATGTTGAGTAGACCTCCCTTGGTATTTGGTAGGTGTTTTGTCATGATATATTTTATATGTATTGGTGATTATATAATTCATATAGTTTATATGTTATATGTTTATATACATTTAACATACATTAGTATATGTATGCTACCCCCATAATCCTAATTTATCCATCCTCCCACCTTTCATTTTGGTTAACCATTAGTTCGTTTTATCAGTCTGTGAGTGTGTTTTTCTGTGGAAATATGTTCATTGGGAGCAATCCTGGATGGATAACACGTATAAATGATATCATAGGATATTTGTCATTCCTTTTTGACTTACTTAACGTACTATGATTATTTCTAGGCTCATGTGTAGTCCTGAAAACGGCATTGTTCATTTTTTTCCCGAGGCTACTATTCCATTCGGTACGTACACCACTTCTTCTTTGTCCATTTATCTGTTGATGGACATTTTGTTTGCTTGCATGGCTTGGCTATTGTAAATATTGCTGCAGTGCATGTTTGCCTGTCTGTGCCTTTCCCATTCTGGTCTTCTTAGGGTATAGGCCCATTAGGGGATCGGCCGCATGATATGGTAGCTCAATTTTTACCTTTTAAACGCAGCTCCGTTCTGTTCTCATGATTAGTTGTTACCAGTTTACATCCAACCAACAGCATAGTGGGTATGCATTTCTCCCCCAACCCGTCAGCATGCATTGTTTGTAGACTTTGTACGGATGGCATTTTGAATATTGGGTGGTGAAATCTTTTTGTAGTTTGGATTTGCATCCAACCAATAATTCCTGATATTGAGCTTTTATCCATGTTCTTCTTTTTTTAAAACAACCGAGTGAGTAACACTTACCTCTTCAAATTGTTTTCTTGAAAAATTTTCCGTGTTGTGAACTTTCTTGGCCATTACCTACCCCAGGACATTTTTTGAGGACACGTGTCATTTACGGCCCTACAATTACTGTGAATCTCAAGGGACCCTTAGCCCTGTGTTTAAAGCTGCTGTTGTGGGAAACGGCCACAAGGCGGCAGCATTTCTCCATTCCCAAGTCTGGTTACTAGGGCAGCAGAGCCTTCCTGAAAGTTGTGTTCCTAGGTTGTAAATTAGAATGGGATGTGCCAGGGAAAACCCCAATAACTTTATGTCTCATTAATTGTTGTTCGTGGTTTTAATTTTTTAAATTGGGGTAATGAGCAGAATAGTGTTTGTTCTGGGTGTGCACAATCAGGTTCAATTGAACATTATATATATCTACTCATGTACAGATCCTCTTCCCATGTAAATTACTATTATTTTTTTAAATAAATTTATTTTATTTATTTACTTATTTTTGGCTGAGTTGGATCTTCGTTGCTGCATGTGGGCTTTCTCCAGTTGCGGTGAGCGGGGGCTACTCTCCGTTGCGGTGCACCGGCTTCTCACTGCAGTGGCTTCTCTTGTTGCGGAGCACGGGCTCTAGGCGTGTGGGCTTCAGTAGTTGTGGTGCATGGGCTCAGTAGTTATGGCTCATGGGCTCCAGAGCGTAGGCTCATTAGTTGTGGTGCACGGGCTTAGTTGCTCTGCTGCATGTGGGACCTTCCCGAACCAGGGATCGAACCTGTGTCCCCTGCATTGGCAGGTGGATTCTTAACCACGGTGCCACCAGGCAAGCCCCCGTGTAAATTATTACAGAGCGTTCAGTAGACCTCCCTTGGTATATGGTCGGTCTTTTTGATACGTGTGTTTAATATGTATTTGTATACGTACGGTAACCCTAATCTTAATGTATCCATTCCTCCCACCTTTCCTTTTAGATAACCATAGTTTGTTTTCTAAGTCTGTGAGAGTCTTTCTCTGTGGAAATATGTTCATACGTGTCAGTTGTTAGGTAACAGCTAGGAGTGATATCACAGGTTATTTGTCGGCTGCTTTCCGACTTACCTCATGTTCTGTGATTATCTCTAGGCTCATCTATGGTGCTGCAAAGAGCAGTGTTTCATCCTTTTCCATGGCGAATATTGCATTGTGTACATGGACCACTTCTTCTTTGTGCATTCATCTGTGGATGGACATTTTGGTTACTTCCAAGTCTTGGCAATGCTAAATATTGATGCAGTGCAGGATTGCCAGCCTGTGTCTTTTGGATTCTGGTCTTCTCAGGGATTAGGCCCAGCAGTGGGCCTACTAGATCATATGGTGGTTCAAATTTTTCCCTTTCAACGCACCTCCATTCTGTTCTCACTACTGGCTGTTACCAGTTTACATGCCACCAGCAACTAGAGGGTACACAGTTCTCTAAAACCCCTTCAGAATTTATTGTTTGTAGACTTTTTACTGATGGCATTTTGAGTGTTGGGTGGTGATACCTTCTTGTAGGTTGGATTTGCATGCGTCTAATAATTCCCGATATTGAGCTTTCATCTACGTTTTTTTTTTAAGTAAAACAGAGAAACTCACCTCTTCAAATTGTTTCCTTGAAAAATTTGCCATGTTCCCTGAATTCCTGTGGCCATTACCTGCACCAGGACATTTTTTGAGGGCAGGTGTCCTTTACAGCCCTGTAGTAATTGTGAATATCACATGACCATTAGTTCTGCATTTAAAGCTGCTGTTGCAGGAAACGGCCACAAGGGGGCAGCATTTCTATATTCCCAACTCTGGTTACTAGGGCAACACAGCCTTCCTGGAAGTCCTGTTTGTAGGTTGTAAAGTAGAGTGGAATGTGCCAGGACAAACCCCCAGAAACTATGTCTACTTATTTGTTGTTGATATTCTCAGTTTAATTTTCATTTTTCTCAGAGCAAATTTGATTGCAATGTTGTGTTTGTTCTAGGTGTACAGAATGTCTTTCATTGATTCATATATCTTTTCATGTTTGGATCCTGTTCCGTAGAGATTATTACAGAATGTTGTGTAGACCTCTCTTGGTATTCGGTATGTCTGATGATTATATATTTTATAAGTATTAGCATATGTCTGTTAAACCCAATATCCTCCGTTATACATTCCTCACACCTTTCCGTTTGGTTAAGCACAAGCTTGTTTTCTGAACACGTGAGTGTCCTTCTCTGTGGAAATAGGTTCATTCCTATCAATTTTTAGATAAGACCTATACGTGATATCATAGGATATGTGTCTCTCGCTTTCTGACTTACTTCAAGTTGTGTGATTGTCTGTAGCCTCGTCTATGGTGCTGCAAACGGCATTGTTTCATTCTTTTCTGTGTCTAATATTGCATTGTGTACATGGACCACTTTTTCGTCCATTCATCTGATGATGGACATTTTTGTTGCTTCCATGTCTTGGCTATTGTAAATACTGCTGCAATACACGATGTTCCATCCTGTGTCTTTTTGATTCTGGCTTTCACAGGTGACAGGCCCAATAGCGGGCCTTCCGGATCATATGGGGACTCAATTTTTACCTTTCAACGCACTGCCATTCTGTTCCTATTATTGGCGGTGACCAGTTTACATCCCACTTAGACCGAGAGGTTACGCTATTCTCCACAACTTCTTCAACATCTATTGTTTGTTGACGTTTTGCTGATGGTCATTCTGACTGGTGTGAGGTGATACGTTTGTGTAGATTGGATTTGCATGCGTCTAATAATTCCTGATGTTTTGCGTGGGTCAATGTCCTTTTCATTTTTTTTTAAGATTCAGCTAAACTTACAACTTCAAATTTCCTTCTTGAAAAATTTGCCGCGTTTGGATTTTTTTGGCCATTCCCTACCCCAGGACAGTTTTTGAGGGCATGAGTCATTTACAGCCCTGCAGTCCTTGTGAATATCAGTGACCATTAGCAGTGGATTTAAAGCTGCTGTTTGAGGAAACGGCCTTAAGGTGGCAGCATTTCTACGTTGCCAACTCTGCTTGCTAGGGAAACAGAACCTTGCTGCAAGTTGTGCTTTTTAGGTTGCAGATTAGAGTGGAATGTGTCAGGACAAACCCCCATAAGTTTTAGCCTCCTTAATTCTTGTTTGTGTCTTTAAGTTTTCATTTTTATCAGAGCAAATTGGATTTTAAAATGTCTTTTGTTCTAGCTGCACAGAATCTTGTTCATGTACACATATACATATATCTATTGATCTTTGTGTCCTTTTCCATGTAGGTTATTGTAGAGTGTTGAATAGACCACTCTTGGTATTCCATAGGTCTTTGGGGATGATATATTTTATATGTATTAGTATATGTTTGTTAACCCCAATATCCTAATTTGTCCATTCCTCACACCTTTTCTTTGGCTTAACCATAAGTTTGTCTTCTCCATCTGAGATCGTCTTTCCCTATGGAAATATGTTCATTTTTATGAATTTTCAGATAACATAAGTGATATCGTAGAACATTTGTCTTTCGCAATCTGACTTACTTCACGTTGTGTGATTATCTCTAGGCTCATCCGTGGTGCTGCATATGCCAATCTTTTATTTTTTTTCGTGGCTAATATTCCATTCTGTACATATACCACTTCTGCTTTGTCCATTCATCTGTTTATGGAGCTTTTTTTTGCTTCCATGTCTTGGCTCTTTCAATATTGCTGCAGTGCACATTTGCCTGCCTCTGTCTTTCCGATTCTGGTGGTCTTAGGTTATAGGCCCAGAAGGTGCCCTGCCGCATCATACGGTAGCTCAATTTTTACCTTTTAAAGCAGCTGCATTCAGTTTTCATTAGTGCTGTTAGCACTTTACACCCCATCAGCAGCTAGAAGATACACAGTTCCCTAAAACCTCTTCAGCATTTATAGTTTGTAGACTTTTTGCTGATGGTCATTTGACTGGTGTGAGCTGAAACCTTTGTGGACGTGGGATTTGCATGCAGCTAATAATTCCTTATACTGAGCTTTAGGCATGTCTTTTTTTTTCTTTTCCCTTTTTTTTTAAAGAGTGAGTACAACTTCCCTCTCATATTGACTTCTTGAAAACTTTGTCATGTGTTGAAATTTCTTGCCTATTCCCTACCCCAGGACATTTTTTGAGGGCAGGTATCATTTACAGCCCCGCAGTCCTCGTGACTATTAAGCGACCATTAGCACTGTGTTTAAAGCTGCTGTTGTGGGAAACAGCCACAAGGCGGCAGCATTATTACGTTCTCAACTCTTGTTACTAGGGCAACAGAGTCTTCCTGGACGTCGTGTTCCTCGGTTGTAAATTAGAGTGGAATGTGCTGGGACAAGCCCCCAGAAGTTTATGTCTCCTTACTTATGTTCGTTTTTTAAATTTAATTTATATTTCTTATCGGAGGAAATTTGATTAGAGTGTTGTGATTGTCTGGCTGTACAGAATCTGGTCAATGATTCATACATATGTCTGTTCATCTTCGGATCCTGTTACCATGTACGTTATTACAGAATGTTGAGTAGACCTCCCTTGGTATTTGGTAGGTGTTTTGTCATGATATATTTTATATGTATTGGTGATTATATAATTCATATAGTTTATATGTTATATGTTTATATACATTTAACATACATTAGTATATGTATGCTACCCCCATAATCCTAATTTATCCATCCTCCCACCTTTCATTTTGGTTAACCATTAGTTCGTTTTATCAGTCTGTGAGTGTGTTTTTCTGTGGAAATATGTTCATTGGGAGCAATCCTGGATGGATAACACGTATAAATGATATCATAGGATATTTGTCATTCCTTTTTGACTTACTTAACGTACTATGATTATTTCTAGGCTCATGTGTAGTCCTGAAAACGGCATTGTTCATTTTTTTCCCGAGGCTACTATTCCATTCGGTACGTACACCACTTCTTCTTTGTCCATTTATCTGTTGATGGACATTTTGTTTGCTTGCATGGCTTGGCTATTGTAAATATTGCTGCAGTGCATGTTTGCCTGTCTGTGCCTTTCCCATTCTGGTCTTCTTAGGGTATAGGCCCATTAGGGGATCGGCCGCATGATATGGTAGCTCAATTTTTACCTTTTAAACGCAGCTCCGTTCTGTTCTCATGATTAGTTGTTACCAGTTTACATCCAACCAACAGCATAGTGGGTATGCATTTCTCCCCCAACCCGTCAGCATGCATTGTTTGTAGACTTTGTACGGATGGCATTTTGAATATTGGGTGGTGAAATCTTTTTGTAGTTTGGATTTGCATCCAACCAATAATTCCTGATATTGAGCTTTTATCCATGTTCTTCTTTTTTTAAAACAACCGAGTGAGTAACACTTACCTCTTCAAATTGTTTTCTTGAAAAATTTTCCGTGTTGTGAACTTTCTTGGCCATTACCTACCCCAGGACATTTTTTGAGGACACGTGTCATTTACGGCCCTACAATTACTGTGAATCTCAAGTGACCCTTAGCCCTGTGTTTAAAGCTGCTGTTGTGGGAAACGGCCACAAGGCGGCAGCATTTCTCCATTCCCAAGTCTGGTTACTAGGGCAGCAGAGCCTTCCTGAAAGTTGTGTTCCTAGGTTGTAAATTAGAATGGGATGTGCCAGGGAAAACCCCAATAACTTTATGTCTCATTAATTGTTGTTCGTGGTTTTAATTTTTTAAATTGGGGTAATGAGCAGAATAGTGTTTGTTCTGGGTGTGCACAATCAGGTTCAATTGAACATTATATATATCTACTCATGTACAGATCCTCTTCCCATGTAAATTACTATTATTTTTTTAAATAAATTTATTTTATTTATTTACTTATTTTTGGCTGAGTTGGATCTTCGTTGCTGCATGTGGGCTTTCTCCAGTTGCGGTGAGCGGGGGCTACTCTCCGTTGCGGTGCACCGGCTTCTCACTGCAGTGGCTTCTCTTGTTGCGGAGCACGGGCTCTAGGCGTGTGGGCTTCAGTAGTTGTGGTGCATGGGCTCAGTAGTTATGGCTCATGGGCTCCAGAGCGTAGGCTCATTAGTTGTGGTGCACGGGCTTAGTTGCTCTGCTGCATGTGGGACCTTCCCGAACCAGGGATCGAACCTGTGTCCCCTGCATTGGCAGGTGGATTCTTAACCACGGTGCCACCAGGCAAGCCCCCGTGTAAATTATTACAGAGCGTTCAGTAGACCTCCCTTGGTATATGGTCGGTCTTTTTGATACGTGTGTTTAATATGTATTTGTATACGTACGGTAACCCTAATCTTAATGTATCCATTCCTCCCACCTTTCCTTTTAGATAACCATAGTTTGTTTTCTAAGTCTGTGAGAGTCTTTCTCTGTGGAAATATGTTCATACGTGTCAGTTGTTAGGTAACAGCTAGGAGTGGTATCACAGGTTATTTGTCGGCTGCTTTCCGACTTACCTCATGTTCTGTGATTATCTCTAGGCTCATCTATGGTGCTGCAAAGAGCAGTGTTTCATCCTTTTCCATGGCGAATATTGCATTGTGTACATGGACCACTTCTTCTTTGTGCATTCATCTGTGGATGGACATTTTGGTTACTTCCAAGTCTTGGCAATGCTAAATATTGATGCAGTGCAGGATTGCCAGCCTGTGTCTTTTGGATTCTGGTCTTCTCAGGGATTAGGCCCAGCAGTGGGCCTACTAGATCATATGGTGGTTCAAATTTTTCCCTTTCAACGCACCTCCATTCTGTTCTCACTACTGGCTGTTACCAGTTTACATGCCACCAGCAACTAGAGGGTACACAGTTCTCTAAAACCCCTTCAGAATTTATTGTTTGTAGACTTTTTACTGATGGCATTTTGAGTGTTGGGTGGTGATACCTTCTTGTAGGTTGGATTTGCATGCGTCTAATAATTCCCGATATTGAGCTTTCATCTACGTTTTTTTTTTAAGTAAAACAGAGAAACTCACCTCTTCAAATTGTTTCCTTGAAAAATTTGCCATGTTCCCTGAATTCCTGTGGCCATTACCTGCACCAGGACATTTTTTGAGGGCAGGTGTCCTTTACAGCCCTGTAGTAATTGTGAATATCACATGACCATTAGTTCTGCATTTAAAGCTGCTGTTGCAGGAAACGGCCACAAGGGGGCAGCATTTCTATATTCCCAACTCTGGTTACTAGGGCAACACAGCCTTCCTGGAAGTCCTGTTTGTAGGTTGTAAAGTAGAGTGGAATGTGCCAGGACAAACCCCCAGAAACTATGTCTACTTATTTGTTGTTGATATTCTCAGTTTAATTTTCATTTTTCTCAGAGCAAATTTGATTGCAATGTTGTGTTTGTTCTAGGTGTACAGAATGTCTTTCATTGATTCATATATCTTTTCATGTTTGGATCCTGTTCCGTAGAGATTATTACAGAATGTTGTGTAGACCTCTCTTGGTATTCGGTATGTCTGATGATTATATATTTTATAAGTATTAGCATATGTCTGTTAAACCCAATATCCTCCGTTATACATTCCTCACACCTTTCCGTTTGGTTAAGCACAAGCTTGTTTTCTGAACACGTGAGTGTCCTTCTCTGTGGAAATAGGTTCATTCCTATCAATTTTTAGATAAGACCTATACGTGATATCATAGGATATGTGTCTCTCGCTTTCTGACTTACTTCAAGTTGTGTGATTGTCTGTAGCCTCGTCTATGGTGCTGCAAACGGCATTGTTTCATTCTTTTCTGTGTCTAATATTGCATTGTGTACATGGACCACTTTTTCGTCCATTCATCTGATGATGGACATTTTTGTTGCTTCCATGTCTTGGCTATTGTAAATACTGCTGCAATACACGATGTTCCATCCTGTGTCTTTTTGATTCTGGCTTTCACAGGTGACAGGCCCAATAGCGGGCCTTCCGGATCATATGGGGACTCAATTTTTACCTTTCAACGCACTGCCATTCTGTTCCTATTATTGGCGGTGACCAGTTTACATCCCACTTAGACCGAGAGGTTACGCTATTCTCCACAACTTCTTCAACATCTATTGTTTGTTGACGTTTTGCTGATGGTCATTCTGACTGGTGTGAGGTGATACGTTTGTGTAGATTGGATTTGCATGCGTCTAATAATTCCTGATGTTTTGCGTGGATCAATGTCCTTTTCATTTTTTTTTAAGATTCAGCTAAACTTACAACTTCAAATTTCCTTCTTGAAAAATTTGCCGCGTTTGGATTTTTTTGGCCATTCCCTACCCCAGGACAGTTTTTGAGGGCATGAGTCATTTACAGCCCTGCAGTCCTTGTGAATATCAGTGACCATTAGCAGTGGATTTAAAGCTGCTGTTTGAGGAAACGGCCTTAAGGTGGCAGCATTTCTACGTTGCCAACTCTGCTTGCTAGGGAAACAGAACCTTGCTGCAAGTTGTGCTTTTTAGGTTGCAGATTAGAGTGGAATGTGTCAGGACAAACCCCCATAAGTTTTAGCCTCCTTAATTCTTGTTTGTGTCTTTAAGTTTTCATTTTTATCAGAGCAAATTGGATTTTAAAATGTCTTTTGTTCTAGCTGCACAGAATCTTGTTCATGTACACATATACATATATCTATTGATCTTTGTGTCCTTTTCCATGTAGGTTATTGTAGAGTGTTGAATAGACCACTCTTGGTATTCCATAGGTCTTTGGGGATGATATATTTTATATGTATTAGTATATGTTTGTTAACCCCAATATCCTAATTTGTCCATTCCTCACACCTTTTCTTTGGCTTAACCATAAGTTTGTCTTCTCCATCTGAGATCGTCTTTCCCTATGGAAATATGTTCATTTTTATGAATTTTCAGATAACATAAGTGATATCGTAGAACATTTGTCTTTCGCAATCTGACTTACTTCACGTTGTGTGATTATCTCTAGGCTCATCCGTGGTGCTGCATATGCCAATCTTTTATTTTTTTTCGTGGCTAATATTCCATTCTGTACATATACCACTTCTGCTTTGTCCATTCATCTGTTTATGGAGCTTTTTTTTGCTTCCATGTCTTGGCTCTTTCAATATTGCTGCAGTGCACATTTGCCTGCCTCTGTCTTTCCGATTCTGGTGGTCTTAGGTTATAGGCCCAGAAGGTGCCCTGCCGCATCATACGGTAGCTCAATTTTTACCTTTTAAAGCAGCTGCATTCAGTTTTCATTAGTGCTGTTAGCACTTTACACCCCATCAGCAGCTAGAAGATACACAGTTCCCTAAAACCTCTTCAGCATTTATAGTTTGTAGACTTTTTGCTGATGGTCATTTGACTGGTGTGAGCTGAAACCTTTGTGGACGTGGGATTTGCATGCAGCTAATAATTCCTTATACTGAGCTTTAGGCATGTCTTTTTTTTTCTTTTCCCTTTTTTTTTAAAGAGTGAGTACAACTTCCCTCTCATATTGACTTCTTGAAAACTTTGTCATGTGTTGAAATTTCTTGCCTATTCCCTACCCCAGGACATTTTTTGAGGGCAGGTATCATTTACAGCCCCGCAGTCCTCGTGACTATTAAGCGACCATTAGCACTGTGTTTAAAGCTGCTGTTGTGGGAAACAGCCACAAGGCGGCAGCATTATTACGTTCTCAACTCTTGTTACTAGGGCAACAGAGTCTTCCTGGACGTCGTGTTCCTCGGTTGTAAATTAGAGTGGAATGTGCTGGGACAAGCCCCCAGAAGTTTATGTCTCCTTACTTATGTTCGTTTTTTAAATTTAATTTATATTTCTTATCGGAGGAAATTTGATTAGAGTGTTGTGATTGTCTGGCTGTACAGAATCTGGTCAATGATTCATACATATGTCTGTTCATCTTCGGATCCTGTTACCATGTACGTTATTACAGAATGTTGAGTAGACCTCCCTTGGTATTTGGTAGGTGTTTTGTCATGATATATTTTATATGTATTGGTGATTATATAATTCATATAGTTTATATGTTATATGTTTATATACATTTAACATACATTAGTATATGTATGCTACCCCCATAATCCTAATTTATCCATCCTCCCACCTTTCATTTTGGTTAACCATTAGTTTGTTTTATCAGTCTGTGAGTGTGTTTTTCTGTGGAAATATGTTCATTGGGAGCAATCCTGGATGGATAACACGTATAAATGATATCATAGGATATTTGTCATTCCTTTTTGACTTACTTAACGTACTATGATTATTTCTAGGCTCATGTGTAGTCCTGAAAACGGCATTGTTCATTTTTTTCCCGAGGCTACTATTCCATTCGGTACGTACACCACTTCTTCTTTGTCCATTTATCTGTTGATGGACATTTTGTTTGCTTGCATGGCTTGGCTATTGTAAATATTGCTGCAGTGCATGTTTGCCTGTCTGTGCCTTTCCCATTCTGGTCTTCTTAGGGTATAGGCCCATTAGGGGATCGGCCGCATGATATGGTAGCTCAATTTTTACCTTTTAAACGCAGCTCCGTTCTGTTCTCATGATTAGCTGTTACCAGTTTACATCCAACCAACAGCATAGTGGGTATGCATTTCTCCCCCAACCCGTCAGCATGCATTGTTTGTAGACTTTGTACGGATGGCATTTTGAATATTGGGTGGTGAAATCTTTCTGTAGTTTGGATTTGCATCCAACCAATAATTCCTGATATTGAGCTTTTATCCATGTTCTTCTTTTTTTAAAACAACCGAGTGAGTAACACTTACCTCTTCAAATTGTTTTCTTGAAAAATTTTCCGTGTTGTGAACTTTCTTGGCCATTACCTACCCCAGGACATTTTTTGAGGACACGTGTCATTTACGGCCCTACAATTACTGTGAATCTCAAGTGACCCTTAGCCCTGTGTTTAAAGCTGCTGTTGTGGGAAACGGCCACAAGGCGGCAGCATTTCTCCATTCCCAAGTCTGGTTACTAGGGCAGCAGAGCCTTCCTGAAAGTTGTGTTCCTAGGTTGTAAATTAGAATGGGATGTGCCAGGGAAAACCCCAATAACTTTATGTCTCATTAATTGTTGTTCGTGGTTTTAATTTTTTAAATTGGGGTAATGAGCAGAATAGTGTTTGTTCTGGGTGTGCACAATCAGGTTCAATTGAACATTATATATATCTACTCATGTACAGATCCTCTTCCCATGTAAATTACTATTATTTTTTTAAATAAATTTATTTTATTTATTTACTTATTTTTGGCTGAGTTGGATCTTCGTTGCTGCATGTGGGCTTTCTCCAGTTGCGGTGAGCGGGGGCTACTCTCCGTTGCGGTGCACCGGCTTCTCACTGCAGTGGCTTCTCTTGTTGCGGAGCACGGGCTCTAGGCGTGTGGGCTTCAGTAGTTGTGGTGCATGGGCTCAGTAGTTATGGCTCATGGGCTCCAGAGCGTAGGCTCATTAGTTGTGGTGCACGGGCTTAGTTGCTCTGCTGCATGTGGGACCTTCCCGAACCAGGGATCGAACCTGTGTCCCCTGCATTGGCAGGTGGATTCTTAACCACGGTGCCACCAGGCAAGCCCCCGTGTAAATTATTACAGAGCGTTCAGTAGACCTCCCTTGGTATATGGTCGGTCTTTTTGATACGTGTGTTTAATATGTATTTGTATACGTACGGTAACCCTAATCTTAATGTATCCATTCCTCCCACCTTTCCTTTTAGATAACCATAGTTTGTTTTCTAAGTCTGTGAGAGTCTTTCTCTGTGGAAATATGTTCATACGTGTCAGTTGTTAGGTAACAGCTAGGAGTGGTATCACAGGTTATTTGTCGGCTGCTTTCCGACTTACCTCATGTTCTGTGATTATCTCTAGGCTCATCTATGGTGCTGCAAAGAGCAGTGTTTCATCCTTTTCCATGGCGAATATTGCATTGTGTACATGGACCACTTCTTCTTTGTGCATTCATCTGTGGATGGACATTTTGGTTACTTCCAAGTCTTGGCAATGCTAAATATTGATGCAGTGCAGGATTGCCAGCCTGTGTCTTTTGGATTCTGGTCTTCTCAGGGATTAGGCCCAGCAGTGGGCCTACTAGATCATATGGTGGTTCAAATTTTTCCCTTTCAACGCACCTCCATTCTGTTCTCACTACTGGCTGTTACCAGTTTACATGCCACCAGCAACTAGAGGGTACACAGTTCTCTAAAACCCCTTCAGAATTTATTGTTTGTAGACTTTTTACTGATGGCATTTTGAGTGTTGGGTGGTGATACCTTCTTGTAGGTTGGATTTGCATGCGTCTAATAATTCCCGATATTGAGCTTTCATCTACGTTTTTTTTTTAAGTAAAACAGAGAAACTCACCTCTTCAAATTGTTTCCTTGAAAAATTTGCCATGTTCCCTGAATTCCTGTGGCCATTACCTGCACCAGGACATTTTTTGAGGGCAGGTGTCCTTTACAGCCCTGTAGTAATTGTGAATATCACATGACCATTAGTTCTGCATTTAAAGCTGCTGTTGCAGGAAACGGCCACAAGGGGGCAGCATTTCTATATTCCCAACTCTGGTTACTAGGGCAACACAGCCTTCCTGGAAGTCCTGTTTGTAGGTTGTAAAGTAGAGTGGAATGTGCCAGGACAAACCCCCAGAAACTATGTCTACTTATTTGTTGTTGATATTCTCAGTTTAATTTTCATTTTTCTCAGAGCAAATTTGATTGCAATGTTGTGTTTGTTCTAGGTGTACAGAATGTCTTTCATTGATTCATATATCTTTTCATGTTTGGATCCTGTTCCGTAGAGATTATTACAGAATGTTGTGTAGACCTCTCTTGGTATTCGGTATGTCTGATGATTATATATTTTATAAGTATTAGCATATGTCTGTTAAACCCAATATCCTCCGTTATACATTCCTCACACCTTTCCGTTTGGTTAAGCACAAGCTTGTTTTCTGAACACGTGAGTGTCCTTCTCTGTGGAAATAGGTTCATTCCTATCAATTTTTAGATAAGACCTATACGTGATATCATAGGATATGTGTCTCTCGCTTTCTGACTTACTTCAAGTTGTGTGATTGTCTGTAGCCTCGTCTATGGTGCTGCAAACGGCATTGTTTCATTCTTTTCTGTGTCTAATATTGCATTGTGTACATGGACCACTTTTTCGTCCATTCATCTGATGATGGACATTTTTGTTGCTTCCATGTCTTGGCTATTGTAAATACTGCTGCAATACACGATGTTCCATCCTGTGTCTTTTTGATTCTGGCTTTCACAGGTGACAGGCCCAATAGCGGGCCTTCCGGATCATATGGGGACTCAATTTTTACCTTTCAACGCACTGCCATTCTGTTCCTATTATTGGCGGTGACCAGTTTACATCCCACTTAGACCGAGAGGTTACGCTATTCTCCACAACTTCTTCAACATCTATTGTTTGTTGACGTTTTGCTGATGGTCATTCTGACTGGTGTGAGGTGATACGTTTGTGTAGATTGGATTTGCATGCGTCTAATAATTCCTGATGTTTTGCGTGGATCAATGTCCTTTTCATTTTTTTTTAAGATTCAGCTAAACTTACAACTTCAAATTTCCTTCTTGAAAAATTTGCCGCGTTTGGATTTTTTTGGCCATTCCCTACCCCAGGACAGTTTTTGAGGGCATGAGTCATTTACAGCCCTGCAGTCCTTGTGAATATCAGTGACCATTAGCAGTGGATTTAAAGCTGCTGTTTGAGGAAACGGCCTTAAGGTGGCAGCATTTCTACGTTGGCAACTCTGCTTGCTAGGGAAACAGAACCTTGCTGCAAGTTGTGCTTTTAGGTTGCAGATTAGAGTGGAATGTGTCAGGACAAACCCCCATAAGTTTTAGCCTCCTTAATTCTTGTTTGTGTCTTTAAGTTTTCATTTTTATCAGAGCAAATTGGATTTTAAAATGTCTTTTGTTCTAGCTGCACAGAATCTTGTTCATGTACACATATACATATATCTATTGATCTTTGTGTCCTTTTCCATGTAGGTTATTGTAGAGTGTTGAATAGACCACTCTTGGTATTCCATAGGTCTTTGGGGATGATATATTTTATATGTATTAGTATATGTTTGTTAACCCCAATATCCTAATTTGTCCATTCCTCACACCTTTTCTTTGGCTTAACCATAAGTTTGTCTTCTCCATCTGAGATCGTCTTTCCCTATGGAAATATGTTCATTTTTATGAATTTTCAGATAACATAAGTGATATCGTAGAACATTTGTCTTTCGCAATCTGACTTACTTCACGTTGTGTGATTATCTCTAGGCTCATCCGTGGTGCTGCATATGCCATTCTTTTATTTTTTTTCGTGGCTAATATTCCATTCTGTACATATACCACTTCTGCTTTGTCCATTCATCTGTTTATGGAGCTTTTTTTTGCTTCCATGTCTTGGCTCTTTCAATATTGCTGCAGTGCACATTTGCCTGCCTCTGTCTTTCCGATTCTGGTGGTCTTAGGTTATAGGCCCAGAAGGTGCCCTGCCGCATCATACGGTAGCTCAATTTTTACCTTTTAAAGCAGCTGCATTCAGTTTTCATTAGTGCTGTTAGCACTTTACACCCCATCAGCAGCTAGAAGGTACACAGTTCCCTAAAACCTCTTCAGCATTTATAGTTTGTAGACTTTTTGCTGATGGTCATTTGACTGGTGTGAGCTGAAACCTTTGTGGACGTGGGATTTGCATGCAGCTAATAATTCCTTATACTGAGCTATAGGCATGTCTTTTTTTTTCTTTTCCTTTTTTTTTAAAGAGTGAGTACAACTTCCCTCTCATATTGACTTCTTGAAAACTTTGTCATGTGTTGAAATTTCTTGCCTATTCCCTACCCCAGGACATTTTTTGAGGGCAGGTATCATTTACAGCCCCGCAGTCCTCGTGACTATTAAGTGACCATTAGCACTGTGTTTAAAGCTGCTGTTGTGGGAAACAGCCACAAGGCGGCAGCATTATTACGTTCTCAACTCTTGTTACTAGGGCAACAGAGTCTTCCTGGACGTCGTGTTCCTCGGTTGTAAATTAGAGTGGAATGTGCTGGGACAAGCCCCCAGAAGTTTATGTCTCCTTACTTATGTTCGTTTTTTAAATTTAATTTATATTTCTTATCGGAGGAAATTTGATTAGAGTGTTGTGATTGTCTGGCTGTACAGAATCTGGTCAATGATTCATACATATGTCTGTTCATCTTCGGATCCTGTTACCATGTACGTTATTACAGAATGTTGAGTAGACCTCCCTTGGTATTTGGTAGGTGTTTTGTCATGATATATTTTATATGTATTGGTGATTATATAATTCATATAGTTTATATGTTATATGTTTATATACATTTAACATACATTAGTATATGTATGCTACCCCCATAATCCTAATTTATCCATCCTCCCACCTTTCATTTTGGTTAACCATTAGTTTGTTTTATCAGTCTGTGAGTGTGTTTTTCTGTGGAAATATGTTCATTGGGAGCAATCTTAGGATGGATAACACGTATAAATGATATCATAGGATATTTGTCATTCCTTTTTGACTTACTTAACGTACTATGATTATTTCTAGGCTCATGTGTAGTCCTGAAAACGGCATTGTTCATTTTTTTCCCGAGGCTACTATTCCATTCGGTACGTACACCACTTCTTCTTTGTCCATTTATCTGTTGATGGACATTTTGTTTGCTTGCATGGCTTGGCTATTGTAAATATTGCTGCAGTGCATGTTTGCCTGTCTGTGCCTTTCCCATTCTGGTCTTCTTAGGGTATAGGCCCATTAGGGGATCGGCCGCATGATACGGTAGCTCAATTTTTACCTTTTAAACGCAGCTCCGTTCTGTTCTCATGATTAGCTGTTACCAGTTTACATCCAACCAACAGCATAGTGGGTATGCATTTCTCCCCCAACCCGTCAGCATGCATTGTTTGTAGACTTTGTACGGATGGCATTTTGAATATTGGGTGGTGAAATCTTTTTGTAGTTTGGATTTGCATCCAACCAATAATTCCTGATATTGAGCTTTTATCCATGTTCTTCTTTTTTTAAAACAACCGAGTGAGTAACACTTACCTCTTCAAATTGTTTTCTTGAAAAATTTTCCGTGTTGTGAACTTTCTTGGCCATTACCTACCCCAGGACATTTTTTGAGGACACGTGTCATTTACGGCCCTACAATTACTGTGAATCTCAAGTGACCCTTAGCCCTGTGTTTAAAGCTGCTGTTGTGGGAAACGGCCACAAGGCGGCAGCATTTCTCCATTCCCAAGTCTGGTTACTAGGGCAGCAGAGCCTTCCTGAAAGTTGTGTTCCTAGGTTGTAAATTAGAATGGGATGTGCCAGGGAAAACCCCAATAACTTTATGTCTCATTAATTGTTGTTCGTGGTTTTAATTTTTTAAATTGGGGTAATGAGCAGAATAGTGTTTGTTCTGGGTGTGCACAATCAGGTTCAATTGAACATTATATATATCTACTCATGTACAGATCCTCTTCCCATGTAAATTACTAGTATTTTTTTAAATAAATTTATTTTATTTATTTATTTATTTTTGGCTGAGTTGGATCTTCGTTGCTGCATGTGGGCTTTCTCCAGTTGCGGTGAGCGGGGGCTACTCTCCGTTGCGGTGCACCGGCTTCTCACTGCAGTGGCTTCTCTTGTTGCGGAGCACGGGCTCTAGGCGTGTGGGCTTCAGTAGTTGTGGTGCATGGGCTCAGTAGTTATGGCTCATGGGCTCCAGAGCGTAGGCTCATTAGTTGTGGTGCACGGGCTTAGTTGCTCTGCTGCATGTGGGACCTTCCCGAACCAGGGATCGAACCTGTGTCCCCTGCATTGGCAGGTGGATTCTTAACCACGGTGCCACCAGGCAAGCCCCCGTGTAAATTATTACAGAGCGTTCAGTAGACCTCCCTTGGTATATGGTCGGTCTTTTTGATACGTGTGTTTAATATGTATTTGTATACGTACGGTAACCCTAATCTTAATGTATCCATTCCTCCCACCTTTCCTTTTAGATAACCATAGTTTGTTTTCTAAGTCTGTGAGAGTCTTTCTCTGTGGAAATATGTTCATACGTGTCAGTTGTTAGGTAACAGCTAGGAGTGGTATCACAGGTTATTTGTCGGCTGCTTTCCGACTTACCTCATGTTCTGTGATTATCTCTAGGCTCATCTATGGTGCTGCAAAGAGCAGTGTTTCATCCTTTTCCATGGCGAATATTGCATTGTGTACATGGACCACTTCTTCTTTGTGCATTCATCTGTGGATGGACATTTTGGTTACTTCCAAGTCTTGGCAATGCTAAATATTGATGCAGTGCAGGATTGCCAGCCTGTGTCTTTTGGATTCTGTCTTCTCAGGGATTAGGCCCAGCAGTGGGCCTACTAGATCATATGGTGGTTCAAATTTTCCCTTTCAACGCACCTCCATTCTGTTCTCACTACTGGCTGTTACCAGTTTACATGCCACCAGCAACTAGAGGGTACACAGGTTCTCTAAAACCCCTTCAGAATTTTATTGTTTGTAGACTTTTTACTGATGGCATTTTGAGTGTTGGGTGGTGATACCTTCTTGTAGGTTGGATTTGCATGCGTCTAATAATTCCGATAATGAGCTTTCATCTACGTTTTTTTTTTTAAGTAAAACAGAAGAAACTCACCCTCTTCAAATTGTTTCCTTGAAAAATTTGCCATGTTCCCTGAATTCCTGTGGCCATTACCTGCACCAGGACATTTTTTGAGGCAGGTTGTCCTTTACAGCCCTGTAGTAATTGTGAATATCACATGACCATTAGTTCTGCATTTAAAGCTGCTGTTGCAGGAAACGGCCACAAGGGGGCAGCATTTCTATATTCCCAACTCTGGTTACTAGGGCAACACAGCCTTCCTGGAAGTCCTTTTGTAGGTTTGTAAAGTAGAGTGGAATGTGCCAGGACAAACCCCCAGAAACTATGTCTACTTATTTGTTGTTGAATTCTCAGTTTAATTTTCATTTTTCTCAGAGCAAATTTGATTGCAATGTTGTGTTTGTTCTAGGTGTACAGAATGTCTATTCATTGATTCATATATCTTTCATGTTTGGATCCTGTTCCGTAGAGATTATTACAGAATGTTGTGTAGACCTCTCTTGGTATTCGGTATGTCTGATGATTATATATTTTATAAGTATTAGCATATGTCTGTTAAACCCAATATCCTCCGTTATACATTCCTCACACCTTTCCGTTTGGTTAAGCACAAGCTTGTTTCTGAACACGTGGAGTGTCCCTTCTCTGTGGAAATAGGTTCATTCCTATCAATTTTTACATAAGACCTATACGTGATATCATAGGATATGTGTCTCTCGCTTTCTGACTTACTTCAAGGTTGTGTGATTGTCTGTAGCCTCGTCTTTGGTGCTGCAAACGGCATGGTTTCATTCTTTTCTGTGTCTAATATTGCATTGTGTACATGGACCACTTTTTCGTCCATTCATCTGATGATGGACATTTTTGTTGCTTCCATGTCTTGGCTATTGTAAATACTGCTGCAATACACGATGTTCCATCCTGTGTCTTTTTGATTCTGGCTTTCACAGGTGACAGGCCCAATAGCGGGCCTTCCGGATCACTATGGGACTCAATTTTTACCTTTCAACGCACTGCCATTCTGTTCCTATTATTGGCGTGACCAGTTTACATCCCCACTTAGACCGAGAGGTTACGCTATTCTCCACAACTTCTTCAACATCTATTGTTTGTTGACGTTTTGCTGATGGTCATTCTGACTGGTGTGAGGTGATACGTTTGTGTAGATTGGATTTGCATGCGTCTAATAATTCCTGATGTTTTGCGTGGATCAATGTCCTTTTCATTTTTTTTTAAGATTCAGCTAAACTTACAACTTCAAATTTCCTTCTTGAAAAATTTGCCGCGTTTGGATTTTTTTGGCCATTCCCTACCCCAGGACAGTTTTTGAGGGCATGAGTCATTTACAGCCCTGCAGTCCTGAATATCAGTGACCATTAGCAGTGGATTTAAAGCTGCTGTTTGAGGAAACGGCCTTAAGGTGGCAGCATTTCTACGTTGGCAACTCTGCTTGCTAGGGAAACAGAACCTTGCTGCAAGTTGTGCTTTTAGGTTGCAGATTAGAGTGGAATGTGTCAGGACAAACCCCCATAAGTTTTAGCCTCCTTAATTCTTGTTTGTGTCTTTAAGTTTTCATTTTTATCAGAGCAAATTGGATTTTAAAATGTCTTTTGTTCTAGCTGCACAGAATCTTGTTCATGTACACATATACATATATCTATTGATCTTTGTGTCCTTTTCCATGTAGGTTATTGTAGAGTGTTGAATAGACCACTCTTGGTATTCCATAGGTCTTTGGGGATGATATATTTTATATGTATTAGTATATGTTTGTTAACCCCAATATCCTAATTTGTCCATTCCTCACACCTTTTCTTTGGCTTAACCATAAGTTGGTCTTCTCCATCTGAGATCGTCTTTCCCTATGGAAATATGTTCATTTTTATGAATTTTCAGATAACATAAGTGATATCGTAGAACATTTGTCTTTCGCAATCTGACTTACTTCACGTTGTGTGATTATCTCTAGGCTCATCCGTGGTGCTGCATATGCCATTCTTTTATTTTTTTTCGTGGCTAATATTCCATTCTGTACATATACCACTTCTGCTTTGTCCATTCATCTGTTTATGGAGCTTTTTTTTGCTTCCATGTCTTGGCTCTTTCAATATTGCTGCAGTGCACATTTGCCTGCCTCTGTCTTTCCGATTCTGGTGGTCTTAGGTTATAGGCCCAGAAGGTGCCCTGCCGCATCATACGGTAGCTCAATTTTTACCTTTTAAAGCAGCTGCATTCAGTTTTCATTAGTGCTGTTAGCACTTTACACCCCATCAGCAGCTAGAAGGTACACAGTTCCCTAAAACCTCTTCAGCATTTATAGTTTGTAGACTTTTTGCTGATGGTCATTTGACTGGTGTGAGCTGAAACCTTTGTGGACGTGGGATTTGCATGCAGCTAATAATTCCTTATACTGAGCTTTAGGCATGTCTTTTTTTTTCTTTTCCTTTTTTTTTAAAGAGTGAGTACAACTTCCCTCTCATATTGACTTCTTGAAAACTTTGTCATGTGTTGAAATTTCTTGCCTATTCCCTACCCCAGGACATTTTTTGAGGGCAGGTATCATTTACAGCCCCGCAGTCCTCGTGACTATTAAGCGACCATTAGCACTGTGTTTAAAGCTGCTGTTGTGGGAAACAGCCACAAGGCGGCAGCATTATTACGTTCTCAACTCTTGTTACTAGGGCAACAGAGTCTTCCTGGACGTCGTGTTCCTCGGTTGTAAATTAGAGTGGAATGTGCTGGGACAAGCCCCCAGAAGTTTATGTCTCCTTACTTATGTTCGTTTTTTAAATTTAATTTATATTTCTTATCGGAGGAAATTTGATTAGAGTGTTGTGATTGTCTGGCTGTACAGAATCTGGTCAATGATTCATACATATGTCTGTTCATCTTCGGATCCTGTTACCATGTACGTTATTACAGAATGTTGAGTAGACCTCCCTTGGTATTTGGTAGGTGTTTTGTCATGATATATTTTATATGTATTGGTGATTATATAATTCATATAGTTTATATGTTATATGTTTATATACATTTAACATACATTAGTATATGTATGCTACCCCCATAATCCTAATTTATCCATCCTCCCACCTTTCATTTTGGTTAACCATTAGTTTGTTTTATCAGTCTGTGAGTGTGTTTTTCTGTGGAAATATGTTCATTGGGAGCAATCTTAGGATGGATAACACGTATAAATGATATCATAGGATATTTGTCATTCCTTTTTGACTTACTTAACGTACTATGATTATTTCTAGGCTCATGTGTAGTCCTGAAAACGGCATTGTTCATTTTTTTCCCGAGGCTACTATTCCATTCGGTACGTACACCACTTCTTCTTTGTCCATTTATCTGTTGATGGACATTTTGTTTGCTTGCATGGCTTGGCTATTGTAAATATTGCTGCAGTGCATGTTTGCCTGTCTGTGCCTTTCCCATTCTGGTCTTCTTAGGGTATAGGCCCATTAGGGGATCGGCCGCATGATACGGTAGCTCAATTTTTACCTTTTAAACGCAGCTCCGTTCTGTTCTCATGATTAGCTGTTACCAGTTTACATCCAACCAACAGCATAGTGGGTATGCATTTCTCCCCCAACCCGTCAGCATGCATTGTTTGTAGACTTTGTACGGATGGCATTTTGAATATTGGGTGGTGAAATCTTTTTGTAGTTTGGATTTGCATCCAACCAATAATTCCTGATATTGAGCTTTTATCCATGTTCTTCTTTTTTTAAAACAACCGAGTGAGTAACACTTACCTCTTCAAATTGTTTTCTTGAAAAATTTTCCGTGTTGTGAACTTTCTTGGCCATTACCTACCCCAGGACATTTTTTGAGGACACGTGTCATTTACGGCCCTACAATTACTGTGAATCTCAAGTGACCCTTAGCCCTGTGTTTAAAGCTGCTGTTGTGGGAAACGGCCACAAGGCGGCAGCATTTCTCCATTCCCAAGTCTGGTTACTAGGGCAGCAGAGCCTTCCTGAAAGTTGTGTTCCTAGGTTGTAAATTAGAATGGGATGTGCCAGGGAAAACCCCAATAACTTTATGTCTCATTAATTGTTGTTCGTGGTTTTAATTTTTTAAATTGGGGTAATGAGCAGAATAGTGTTTGTTCTGGGTGTGCACAATCAGGTTCAATTGAACATTATATATATCTACTCATGTACAGATCCTCTTCCCATGTAAATTACTATTATTTTTTTAAATAAATTTATTTTATTTATTTACTTATTTTTGGCTGAGTTGGATCTTCGTTGCTGCATGTGGGCTTTCTCCAGTTGCGGTGAGCGGGGGCTACTCTCCGTTGCGGTGCACCGGCTTCTCACTGCAGTGGCTTCTCTTGTTGCGGAGCACGGGCTCTAGGCGTGTGGGCTTCAGTAGTTGTGGTGCATGGGCTCAGTAGTTATGGCTCATGGGCTCCAGAGCGTAGGCTCATTAGTTGTGGTGCACGGGCTTAGTTGCTCTGCTGCATGTGGGACCTTCCCGAACCAGGGATCGAACCTGTGTCCCCTGCATTGGCAGGTGGATTCTTAACCACGGTGCCACCAGGCAAGCCCCCGTGTAAATTATTACAGAGCGTTCAGTAGACCTCCCTTGGTATATGGTCGGTCTTTTTGATACGTGTGTTTAATATGTATTTGTATACGTACGGTAACCCTAATCTTAATGTATCCATTCCTCCCACCTTTCCTTTTAGATAACCATAGTTTGTTTTCTAAGTCTGTGAGAGTCTTTCTCTGTGGAAATATGTTCATACGTGTCAGTTGTTAGGTAACAGCTAGGAGTGGTATCACAGGTTATTTGTCGGCTGCTTTCCGACTTACCTCATGTTCTGTGATTATCTCTAGGCTCATCTATGGTGCTGCAAAGAGCAGTGTTTCATCCTTTTCCATGGCGAATATTGCATTGTGTACATGGACCACTTCTTCTTTGTGCATTCATCTGTGGATGGACATTTTGGTTACTTCCAAGTCTTGGCAATGCTAAATATTGATGCAGTGCAGGATTGCCAGCCTGTGTCTTTTGGATTCTGGTCTTCTCAGGGATTAGGCCCAGCAGTGGGCCTACTAGATCATATGGTGGTTCAAATTTTTCCCTTTCAACGCACCTCCATTCTGTTCTCACTACTGGCTGTTACCAGTTTACATGCCACCAGCAACTAGAGGGTACACAGTTCTCTAAAACCCCTTCAGAATTTATTGTTTGTAGACTTTTTACTGATGGCATTTTGAGTGTTGGGTGGTGATACCTTCTTGTAGGTTGGATTTGCATGCGTCTAATAATTCCCGATATTGAGCTTTCATCTACGTTTTTTTTTTAAGTAAAACAGAGAAACTCACCTCTTCAAATTGTTTCCTTGAAAAATTTGCCATGTTCCCTGAATTCCTGTGGCCATTACCTGCACCAGGACATTTTTTGAGGGCAGGTGTCCTTTACAGCCCTGTAGTAATTGTGAATATCACATGACCATTAGTTCTGCATTTAAAGCTGCTGTTGCAGGAAACGGCCACAAGGGGGCAGCATTTCTATATTCCCAACTCTGGTTACTAGGGCAACACAGCCTTCCTGGAAGTCCTGTTTGTAGGTTGTAAAGTAGAGTGGAATGTGCCAGGACAAACCCCCAGAAACTATGTCTACTTATTTGTTGTTGATATTCTCAGTTTAATTTTCATTTTTCTCAGAGCAAATTTGATTGCAATGTTGTGTTTGTTCTAGGTGTACAGAATGTCTTTCATTGATTCATATATCTTTTCATGTTTGGATCCTGTTCCGTAGAGATTATTACAGAATGTTGTGTAGACCTCTCTTGGTATTCGGTATGTCTGATGATTATATATTTTATAAGTATTAGCATATGTCTGTTAAACCCAATATCCTCCGTTATACATTCCTCACACCTTTCCGTTTGGTTAAGCACAAGCTTGTTTTCTGAACACGTGAGTGTCCTTCTCTGTGGAAATAGGTTCATTCCTATCAATTTTTACATAAGACCTATACGTGATATCATAGGATATGTGTCTCTCGCTTTCTGACTTACTTCAAGGTGTGTGATTGTCTGTAGCCTCGTCTATGGTGCTGCAAACGGCATTGTTTCATTCTTTTCTGTGTCTAATATTGCATTGTGTACATGGACCACTTTTTCGTCCATTCATCTGATGATGGACATTTTTGTTGCTTCCATGTCTTGGCTATTGTAAATACTGCTGCAATACACGATGTTCCATCCTGTGTCTTTTTGATTCTGGCTTTCACAGGTGACAGGCCCAATAGCGGGCCTTCCGGATCATATGGGGACTCAATTTTTACCTTTCAACGCACTGCCATTCTGTTCCTATTATTGGCGGTGACCAGTTTACATCCCACTTAGACCGAGAGGTTACGCT
Organism: Eubalaena glacialis; assembly: GCF_028564815.1. Classification (NCBI taxonomy): domain Eukaryota; kingdom Metazoa; phylum Chordata; class Mammalia; order Artiodactyla; family Balaenidae; genus Eubalaena; species Eubalaena glacialis. Next base: position 131,186,827 of record NC_083722.1, on the reverse strand, counting down.
ATTCTCCACAACTTCTTCAACATCTATTGTTTGTTGACGTTTTGCTGATGGTCATTCTGACTGGTGTGAGGTGATACGTTTGTGTAGATTGGATTTGCATGCGTCTAATAATTCCTGATGTTTTGCGTGGATCAATGTCCTTTTCATTTTTTTTTAAGATTCAGCTAAACTTACAACTTCAAATTTCCTTCTTGAAAAATTTGCCGCGTTTGGATTTTTTTGGCCATTCCCTACCCCAGGACAGTTTTTGAGGGCATGAGTCATTTACAGCCCTGCACTCCTTGTGAATATCAGTGACCATTAGCAGTGGATTTAAAGCTGCTGTTTGAGGAAACGGCCTTAAGGTGGCAGCATTTCTACGTTGGCAACTCTGCTTGCTAGGGAAACAGAACCTTGCTGCAAGTTGTGCTTTTAGGTTGCAGATTAGAGTGGAATGTGTCAGGACAAACCCCCATAAGTTTTAGCCTCCTTAATTCTTGTTTGTGTCTTTAAGTTTTCATTTTTATCAGAGCAAATTGGATTTTAAAATGTCTTTTGTTCTAGCTGCACAGAATCTTGTTCATGTACACATATACATATATCTATTGATCTTTGTGTCCTTTTCCATGTAGGTTATTGTAGAGTGTTGAATAGACCACTCTTGGTATTCCATAGGTCTTTGGGGATGATATATTTTATATGTATTAGTATATGTTTGTTAACCCCAATATCCTAATTTGTCCATTCCTCACACCTTTTCTTTGGCTTAACCATAAGTTGGTCTTCTCCATCTGAGATCGTCTTTCCCTATGGAAATATGTTCATTTTTATGAATTTTCAGATAACATAAGTGATATCGTAGAACATTTGTCTTTCGCAATCTGACTTACTTCACGTTGTGTGATTATCTCTAGGCTCATCCGTGGTGCTGCATATGCCATTCTTTTATTTTTTTTCGTGGCTAATATTCCATTCTGTACATATACCACTTCTGCTTTGTCCATTCATCTGTTTATGGAGCTTTTTTTTGCTTCCATGTCTTGGCTCTTTCAATATTGCTGCAGTGCACATTTGCCTGCCTCTGTCTTTCCGATTCTGGTGGTCTTAGGTTATAGGCCCAGAAGGTGCCCTGCCGCATCATACGGTAGCTCAATTTTTACCTTTTAAAGCAGCTGCATTCAGTTTTCATTAGTGCTGTTAGCACTTTACACCCCATCAGCAGCTAGAAGGTACACAGTTCCCTAAAACCTCTTCAGCATTTATAGTTTGTAGACTTTTTGCTGATGGTCATTTGACTGGTGTGAGCTGAAACCTTTGTGGACGTGGGATTTGCATGCAGCTAATAATTCCTTATACTGAGCTTTAGGCATGTCTTTTTTTTTCTTTTCCTTTTTTTTTAAAGAGTGAGTACAACTTCCCTCTCATATTGACTTCTTGAAAACTTTGTCATGTGTTGAAATTTCTTGCCTATTCCCTACCCCAGGACATTTTTTGAGGGCAGGTATCATTTACAGCCCCGCAGTCCTCGTGACTATTAAGCGACCATTAGCACTGTGTTTAAAGCTGCTGTTGTGGGAAACAGCCACAAGGCGGCAGCATTATTACGTTCTCAACTCTTGTTACTAGGGCAACAGAGTCTTCCTGGACGTCGTGTTCCTCGGTTGTAAATTAGAGTGGAATGTGCTGGGACAAGCCCCCAGAAGTTTATGTCTCCTTACTTATGTTCGTTTTTTAAATTTAATTTATATTTCTTATCGGAGGAAATTTGATTAGAGTGTTGTGATTGTCTGGCTGTACAGAATCTGGTCAATGATTCATACATATGTCTGCTCATCTTCGGATCCTGTTACCATGTACGTTATTACAGAATGTTGAGTAGACCTCCCTTGGTATTTGGTAGGTGTTTTGTCATGATATATTTTATATGTATTGGTGATTATATAATTCATATAGTTTATATGTTATATGTTTATATACATTTAACATACATTAGTATATGTATGCTACCCCCATAATCCTAATTTATCCATCCTCCCACCTTTCATTTTGGTTAACCATTAGTTCGTTTTATCAGTCTGTGAGTGTGTTTTTCTGTGGAAATATGTTCATTGGGAGCAATCTTAGGATGGATAACACGTATAAATGATATCATAGGATATTTGTCATTCCTTTTTGACTTACTTAACGTACTATGATTATTTCTAGGCTCATGTGTAGTCCTGAAAACGGCATTGTTCATTTTTTTCCCGAGGCTACTATTCCATTCGGTACGTACACCACTTCTTCTTTGTCCATTTATCTGTTGATGGACATTTTGTTTGCTTGCATGGCTTGGCTATTGTAAATATTGCTGCAGTGCATGTTTGCCTGTCTGTGCCTTTCCCATTCTGGTCTTCTTAGGGTATAGGCCCATTAGGGGATCGGCCGCATGATATGGTAGCTCAATTTTTACCTTTTAAACGCAGCTCCGTTCTGTTCTCATGATTAGTTGTTACCAGTTTACATCCAACCAACAGCATAGTGGGTATGCATTTCTCCCCCAACCCGTCAGCATGCATTGTTTGTAGACTTTGTACGGATGGCATTTTGAATATTGGGTGGTGAAATCTTTTTGTAGTTTGGATTTGCATCCAACCAATAATTCCTGATATTGAGCTTTTATCCATGTTCTTCTTTTTTTAAAACAACCGAGTGAGTAACACTTACCTCTTCAAATTGTTTTCTTGAAAAATTTTCCGTGTTGTGAACTTTCTTGGCCATTACCTACCCCAGGACATGTTTTGAGGACACGTGTCATTTACGGCCCTACAATTACTGTGAATCTCAAGTGACCCTTAGCCCTGTGTTTAAAGCTGCTGTTGTGGGAAACGGCCACAAGGCGGCAGCATTTCTCCATTCCCAAGTCTGGTTACTAGGGCAGCAGAGCCTTCCTGAAAGTTGTGTTCCTAGGTTGTAAATTAGAATGGGATGTGCCAGGGAAAACCCCAATAACTTTATGTCTCATTAATTGTTGTTCGTGGTTTTAATTTTTTAAATTGGGGTAATGAGCAGAATAGTGTTTGTTCTGGGTGTGCACAATCAGGTTCAATTGAACATTATATATATCTACTCATGTACAGATCCTCTTCCCATGTAAATTACTATTATTTTTTTAAATAAATTTATTTTATTTATTTACTTATTTTTGGCTGAGTTGGATCTTCGTTGCTGCATGTGGGCTTTCTCCAGTTGCGGTGAGCGGGGGCTACTCTCCGTTGCGGTGCACCGGCTTCTCACTGCAGTGGCTTCTCTTGTTGCGGAGCACGGGCTCTAGGCGTGTGGGCTTCAGTAGTTGTGGTGCATGGGCTCAGTAGTTATGGCTCATGGGCTCCAGAGCGTAGGCTCATTAGTTGTGGTGCACGGGCTTAGTTGCTCTGCTGCATGTGGGACCTTCCCGAACCAGGGATCGAACCTGTGTCCCCTGCATTGGCAGGTGGATTCTTAACCACGGTGCCACCAGGCAAGCCCCCGTGTAAATTATTACAGAGCGTTCAGTAGACCTCCCTTGGTATATGGTCGGTCTTTTTGATACGTGTGTTTAATATGTATTTGTATACGTACGGTAACCCTAATCTTAATGTATCCATTCCTCCCACCTTTCCTTTTAGATAACCATAGTTTGTTTTCTAAGTCTGTGAGAGTCTTTCTCTGTGGAAATATGTTCATACGTGTCAGTTGTTAGGTAACAGCTAGGAGTGGTATCACAGGTTATTTGTCGGCTGCTTTCCGACTTACCTCATGTTCTGTGATTATCTCTAGGCTCATCTATGGTGCTGCAAAGAGCAGTGTTTCATCCTTTTCCATGGCGAATATTGCATTGTGTACATGGACCACTTCTTCTTTGTGCATTCATCTGTGGATGGACATTTTGGTTACTTCCAAGTCTTGGCAATGCTAAATATTGATGCAGTGCAGGATTGCCAGCCTGTGTCTTTTGGATTCTGGTCTTCTCAGGGATTAGGCCCAGCAGTGGGCCTACTAGATCATATGGTGGTTCAAATTTTTCCCTTTCAACGCACCTCCATTCTGTTCTCACTACTGGCTGTTACCAGTTTACATGCCACCAGCAACTAGAGGGTACACAGTTCTCTAAAACCCCTTCAGAATTTATTGTTTGTAGACTTTTTACTGATGGCATTTTGAGTGTTGGGTGGTGATACCTTCTTGTAGGTTGGATTTGCATGCGTCTAATAATTCCCGATATTGAGCTTTCATCTACGTTTTTTTTTAAGTAAAACAGAGAAACTCACCTCTTCAAATTGTTTCCTTGAAAAATTTGCCATGTTCCCTGAATTCCTGTGGCCATTACCTGCACCAGGACATTTTTTGAGGGCAGGTGTCCTTTACAGCCCTGTAGTAATTGTGAATATCACATGACCATTAGTTCTGCATTTAAAGCTGCTGTTGCAGGAAACGGCCACAAGGGGGCAGCATTTCTATATTCCCAACTCTGGTTACTAGGGCAACACAGCCTTCCTGGAAGTCCTGTTTGTAGGTTGTAAAGTAGAGTGGAATGTGCCAGGACAAACCCCCAGAAACTATGTCTACTTATTTGTTGTTGATATTCTCAGTTTAATTTTCATTTTTCTCAGAGCAAATTTGATTGCAATGTTGTGTTTGTTCTAGGTGTACAGAATGTCTTTCATTGATTCATATATCTTTTCATGTTTGGATCCTGTTCCGTAGAGATTATTACAGAATGTTGTGTAGACCTCTCTTGGTATTCGGTATGTCTGATGATTATATATTTTATAAGTATTAGCATATGTCTGTTAAACCCAATATCCTCCGTTATACATTCCTCACACCTTTCCGTTTGGTTAAGTACAAGCTTGTTTTCTGAACACGTGAGTGTCCTTCTCTGTGGAAATAGGTTCATTCCTATCAATTTTTACATAAGACCTATACGTGATATCATAGGATATGTGTCTCTCGCTTTCTGACTTACTTCAAGTTGTGTGATTGTCTGTAGCCTCGTCTATGGTGCTGCAAACGGCATTGTTTCATTCTTTTCTGTGTCTAATATTGCATTGTGTACATGGACCACTTTTTCGTCCATTCATCTGATGATGGACATTTTTGTTGCTTCCATGTCTTGGCTATTGTAAATACTGCTGCAATACACGATGTTCCATCCTGTGTCTTTTTGATTCTGGCTTTCACAGGTGACAGGCCCAATAGCGGGCCTTCCGGATCATATGGGGACTCAATTTTTACCTTTCAACGCACTGCCATTCTGTTCCTATTATTGGCGGTGACCAGTTTACATCCCACTTAGACCGAGAGGTTACGCTATTCTCCACAACTTCTTCAACATCTATTGTTTGTTGACGTTTTGCTGATGGTCATTCTGACTGGTGTGAGGTGATACGTTTGTGTAGATTGGATTTGCATGCGTCTAATAATTCCTGATGTTTTGCGTGGATCAATGTCCTTTTCATTTTTTTTTAAGATTCAGCTAAACTTACAACTTCAAATTTCCTTCTTGAAAAATTTGCCGCGTTTGGATTTTTTTGGCCATTCCCTACCCCAGGACAGTTTTTGAGGGCATGAGTCATTTACAGCCCTGCACTCCTTGTGAATATCAGTGACCATTAGCAGTGGATTTAAAGCTGCTGTTTGAGGAAACGGCCTTAAGGTGGCAGCATTTCTACGTTGGCAACTCTGCTTGCTAGGGAAACAGAACCTTGCTGCAAGTTGTGCTTTTAGGTTGCAGATTAGAGTGGAATGTGTCAGGACAAACCCCCATAAGTTTTAGCCTCCTTAATTCTTGTTTGTGTCTTTAAGTTTTCATTTTTATCAGAGCAAATTGGATTTTAAAATGTCTTTTGTTCTAGCTGCACAGAATCTTGTTCATGTACACATATACATATATCTATTGATCTTTGTGTCCTTTTCCATGTAGGTTATTGTAGAGTGTTGAATAGACCACTCTTGGTATTCCATAGGTCTTTGGGGATGATATATTTTATATGTATTAGTATATGTTTGTTAACCCCAATATCCTAATTTGTCCATTCCTCACACCTTTTCTTTGGCTTAACCATAAGTTGGTCTTCTCCATCTGAGATCGTCTTTCCCTATGGAAATATGTTCATTTTTATGAATTTTCAGATAACATAAGTGATATCGTAGAACATTTGTCTTTCGCAATCTGACTTACTTCACGTTGTGTGATTATCTCTAGGCTCATCCGTGGTGCTGCATATGCCATTCTTTTATTTTTTTTCGTGGCTAATATTCCATTCTGTACATATACCACTTCTGCTTTGTCCATTCATCTGTTTATGGAGCTTTTTTTTGCTTCCATGTCTTGGCTCTTTCAATATTGCTGCAGTGCACATTTGCCTGCCTCTGTCTTTCCGATTCTGGTGGTCTTAGGTTATAGGCCCAGAAGGTGCCCTGCCGCATCATACGGTAGCTCAATTTTTACCTTTTAAAGCAGCTGCATTCAGTTTTCATTAGTGCTGTTAGCACTTTACACCCCATCATCAGCTAGAAGGTACACAGTTCCCTAAAACCTCTTCAGCATTTATAGTTTGTAGACTTTTTGCTGATGGTCATTTGACTGGTGTGAGCTGAAACCTTTGTGGACGTGGGATTTGCATGCAGCTAATAATTCCTTATACTGAGCTATAGGCATGTCTTTTTTTTTCTTTTCCTTTTTTTTTAAAGAGTGAGTACAACTTCCCTCTCATATTGACTTCTTGAAAACTTTGTCATGTGTTGAAATTTCTTGCCTATTCCCTACCCCAGGACATTTTTTGAGGGCAGGTATCATTTACAGCCCCGCAGTCCTCGTGACTATTAAGCGACCATTAGCACTGTGTTTAAAGCTGCTGTTGTGGGAAACAGCCACAAGGCGGCAGCATTATTACGTTCTCAACTCTTGTTACTAGGGCAACAGAGTCTTCCTGGACGTCGTGTTCCTCGGTTGTAAATTAGAGTGGAATGTGCTGGGACAAGCCCCCAGAAGTTTATGTCTCCTTACTTATGTTCGTTTTTTAAATTTAATTTATATTTCTTATCGGAGGAAATTTGATTAGAGTGTTGTGATTGTCTGGCTGTACAGAATCTGGTCAATGATTCATACATATGTCTGTTCATCTTCGGATCCTGTTACCATGTACGTTATTACAGAATGTTGAGTAGACCTCCCTTGGTATTTGGTAGGTGTTTTGTCATGATATATTTTATATGTATTGGTGATTATATAATTCATATAGTTTATATGTTATATGTTTATATACATTTAACATACATTAGTATATGTATGCTACCCCCATAATCCTAATTTATCCATCCTCCCACCTTTCATTTTGGTTAACCATTAGTTTGTTTTATCAGTTTGTGAGTGTGTTTTGCTGTGGAAATATGTTCATTGGGAGCAATCTTAGGATGGATAACACGTATAAATGATATCAAAGGATATTTGTCATTCCTTTTTGACTTACTTAACGTACTATGATTATTTCTAGGCTCATGTGTAGTCCTGAAAACGGCATTGTTCATTTTTTTCCCGAGGCTACTATTCCATTCGGTACGTACACCACTTCTTCTTTGTCCATTTATCTGTTGATGGACATTTTGTTTGCTTGCATGGCTTGGCTATTGTAAATATTGCTGCAGTGCATGTTTGCCTGTCTGTGCCTTTCCCATTCTGGTCTTCTTAGGGTATAGGCCCATTAGGGGATCGGCCGCATGATATGGTAGCTCAATTTTTACCTTTTAAACGCAGCTCCGTTCTGTTCTCATGATTAGCTGTTACCAGTTTACATCCAACCAACAGCATAGTGGGTATGCATTTCTCCCCCAACCCGTCAGCATGCATTGTTTGTAGACTTTGTACGGATGGCATTTTGAATATTGGGTGGTGAAATCTTTTTGTAGTTTGGATTTGCATCCAACCAATAATTCCTGATATTGAGCTTTTATCCATGTTCTTCTTTTTTTAAAACAACCGAGTGAGTAACACTTACCTCTTCAAATTGTTTTCTTGAAAAATTTTCCGTGTTGTGAACTTTCTTGGCCATTACCTACCCCAGGACATGTTTTGAGGACACGTGTCATTTACGGCCCTACAATTACTGTGAATCTCAAGTGACCCTTAGCCCTGTGTTTAAAGCTGCTGTTGTGGGAAACGGCCACAAGGCGGCAGCATTTCTCCATTCCCAAGTCTGGTTACTAGGGCAGCAGAGCCTTCCTGAAAGTTGTGTTCCTAGGTTGTAAATTAGAATGGGATGTGCCAGGGAAAACCCCAATAACTTTATGTCTCATTAATTGTTGTTCGTGGTTTTAATTTTTTAAATTGGGGTAATGAGCAGAATAGTGTTTGTTCTGGGTGTGCACAATCAGGTTCAATTGAACATTATATATATCTACTCATGTACAGATCCTCTTCCCATGTAAATTACTATTATTTTTTTAAATAAATTTATTTTATTTATTTACTTATTTTTGGCTGAGTTGGATCTTCGTTGCTGCATGTGGGCTTTCTCCAGTTGCGGTGAGCGGGGGCTACTCTCCGTTGCGGTGCACCGGCTTCTCACTGCAGTGGCTTCTCTTGTTGCGGAGCACGGGCTCTAGGCGTGTGGGCTTCAGTAGTTGTGGTGCATGGGCTCAGTAGTTATGGCTCATGGGCTCCAGAGCGTAGGCTCATTAGTTGTGGTGCACGGGCTTAGTTGCTCTGCTGCATGTGGGACCTTCCCGAACCAGGGATCGAACCTGTGTCCCCTGCATTGGCAGGTGGATTCTTAACCACGGTGCCACCAGGCAAGCCCCCGTGTAAATTATTACAGAGCGTTCAGTAGACCTCCCTTGGTATATGGTCGGTCTTTTTGATACGTGTGTTTAATATGTATTTGTATACGTACGGTAACCCTAATCTTAATGTATCCATTCCTCCCACCTTTCCTTTTAGATAACCATAGTTTGTTTTCTAAGTCTGTGAGAGTCTTTCTCTGTGGAAATATGTTCATACGTGTCAGTTGTTAGGTAACAGCTAGGAGTGGTATCACAGGTTATTTGTCGGCTGCTTTCCGACTTACCTCATGTTCTGTGATTATCTCTAGGCTCATCTATGGTGCTGCAAAGAGCAGTGTTTCATCCTTTTCCATGGCGAATATTGCATTGTGTACATGGACCACTTCTTCTTTGTGCATTCATCTGTGGATGGACATTTTGGTTACTTCCAAGTCTTGGCAATGCTAAATATTGATGCAGTGCAGGATTGCCAGCCTGTGTCTTTTGGATTCTGGTCTTCTCAGGGATTAGGCCCAGCAGTGGGCCTACTAGATCATATGGTGGTTCAAATTTTTCCCTTTCAACGCACCTCCATTCTGTTCTCACTACTGGCTGTTACCAGTTTACATGCCACCAGCAACTAGAGGGTACACAGTTCTCTAAAACCCCTTCAGAATTTATTGTTTGTAGACTTTTTACTGATGGCATTTTGAGTGTTGGGTGGTGATACCTTCTTGTAGGTTGGATTTGCATGCGTCTAATAATTCCCGATATTGAGCTTTCATCTACGTTTTTTTTTTAAGTAAAACAGAGAAACTCACCTCTTCAAATTGTTTCCTTGAAAAATGTGCCATGTTCCCTGAATTCCTGTGGCCATTACCTGCACCAGGACATTTTTTGAGGGCAGGTGTCCTTTACAGCCCTGTAGTAATTGTGAATATCACATGACCATTAGTTCTGCATTTAAAGCTGCTGTTGCAGGAAACGGCCACAAGGGGGCAGCATTTCTATATTCCCAACTCTGGTTACTAGGGCAACACAGCCTTCCTGGAAGTCCTGTTTGTAGGTTGTAAAGTAGAGTGGAATGTGCCCCCAGAAACTATGTCTACTTATTTGTTGTTGATATTCTCAGTTTAATTTTCATTTTTCTCAGAGCAAATTTGATTGCAATGTTGTGTTTGTTCTAGGTGTACAGAATGTCTTTCATTGATTCATATATCTTTTCATGTTTGGATCCTGTTCCGTAGAGATTATTACAGAATGTTGTGTAGACCTCTCTTGGTATTCGGTATGTCTGATGATTATATATTTTATAAGTATTAGCATATGTCTGTTAAACCCAATATCCTCCGTTATACATTCCTCACACCTTTCCGTTTGGTTAAGCACAAGCTTGTTTTCTGAACACGTGAGTGTCCTTCTCTGTGGAAATAGGTTCATTCCTATCAATTTTTACATAAGACCTATACGTGATATCATAGGATATGTGTCTCTCGCTTTCTGACTTACTTCAAGTTGTGTGATTGTCTGTAGCCTCGTCTATGGTGCTGCAAACGGCATTGTTTCATTCTTTTCTGTGTCTAATATTGCATTGTGTACATGGACCACTTTTTCGTCCATTCATCTGATGATGGACATTTTTGTTGCTTCCATGTCTTGGCTATTGTAAATACTGCTGCAATACACGATGTTCCATCCTGTCTCTTTTTGATTCTGGCTTTCACAGGTGACAGGCCCAATAGTGGGCCTTCCGGATCATATGGGGACTCAATTTTTACCTTTCAACGCACTACCATTCTGTTCCTATTATTGGCGGTGACCAGTTTACATCCCACTTAGACCGAGAGGTTACGCTATTCTCCACAACTTCTTCAACATCTATTGTTTGTTGACGTTTTGCTGATGGTCATTCTGACTGGTGTGAGGTGATACGTTTGTGTAGATTGGATTTGCATGCGTCTAATAATTCCTGATGTTTTGCGTGGATCAATGTCCTTTTCATTTTTTTTTAAGATTCAGCTAAACTTACAACTTCAAATTTCCTTCTTGAAAAATTTGCCGCGTTTGGATTTTTTTGGCCATTCCCTACCCCAGGACAGTTTTTGAGGGCATGAGTCATTTACAGCCCTGCAGTCCTTGTGAATATCAGTGACCATTAGCAGTGGATTTAAAGCTGCTGTTTGAGGAAACGGCCTTAAGGTGGCAGCATTTCTACGTTGCCAACTCTGCTTGCTAGGGAAACAGAACCTTGCTGCAAGTTGTGCTTTTAGGTTGCAGATTAGAGTGGAATGTGTCAGGACAAACCCCCATAAGTTTTAGCCTCCTTAATTCTTGTTTGTGTCTTTAAGTTTTCATTTTTATCAGAGCAAATTGGATTTTAAAATGTCTTTTGTTCTAGCTGCACAGAATCTTGTTCATGTACACATATACATATATCTATTGATCTTTGTGTCCTTTTCCATGTAGGTTATTGTAGAGTGTTGAATAGACCACTCTTGGTATTCCATAGGTCTTTGGGGATGATATATTTTATATGTATTAGTATATGTTTGTTAACCCCAATATCCTAATTTGTCCATTCCTCACACCTTTTCTTTGGCTTAACCATAAGTTTGTCTTCTCCATCTGAGATCGTCTTTCCCTATGGAAATATGTTCATTTTTATGAATTTTCAGATAACATAAGTGATATCGTAGAACATTTGTCTTTCACAATCTGACTTACTTCACGTTGTGTGATTATCTCTAGGCTCATCCGTGGTGCTGCATATGCCATTCTTTTATTTTTTTTCGTGGCTAATATTCCATTCTGTACATATACCACTTCTGCTTTGTCCATTCATCTGTTTATGGAGCTTTTTTTTGCTTCCATGTCTTGGCTCTTTCAATATTGCTGCAGTGCACATTTGCCTGCCTCTGTCTTTCCGATTCTGGTGGTCTTAGGTTATAGGCCCAGAAGGTGCCCTGCCGCATCATACGGTAGCTCAATTTTTACCTTTTAAAGCAGCTGCATTCAGTTTTCATTAGTGCTGTTAGCACTTTACACCCCATCAGCAGCTAGAAGGTACACAGTTCCCTAAAACCTCTTCAGCATTTATAGTTTGTAGACTTTTTGCTGATGGTCATTTGACTGGTGTGAGCTGAAACCTTTGTGGACGTGGGATTTGCATGCAGCTAATAATTCCTTATACTGAGCTATAGGCATGTCTTTTTTTTTTCTTTTCCTAGTTTTTTAAAGAGTGAGTACAACTTCCCTGTCATATTGACTTCTTGAAAACTTTGTCATGTGTTGAAATTTCTTGCCTATTCCCTACCCCAGGACATTTTTTGAGGGCAGGTATCATTTACAGCCCCGCAGTCCTCGTGACTATTAAGCGACCATTAGCACTGTGTTTAAAGCTGCTGTTGTGTGAAACAGCCACAAGGCGGCAGCATTATTACGTTCTCAACTCTTGTTACTAGGGCAACAGAGTCTTCCTGGACGTCGTGTTCCTCGGTTGTAAATTAGAGTGGAATGTGCTGGGACAAGCCCCCAGAAGTTTATGTCTCCTTACTTATGTTCGTTTTTTAAATTTAATTTATATTTCTTATCGGAGGAAATTTGATTAGAGTGTTGTGATTGTCTGGCTGTACAGAATCTGGTCAATGATTCATACATATGTCTGTTCATCTTCGGATCCTGTTACCATGTACGTTATTACAGAATGTTGAGTAGACCTCCCTTGGTATTTGGTAGGTGTTTTGTCATGATATATTTTATATGTATTGGTGATTATATAATTCATATAGTTTATATGTTATATGTTTATATACATTTAACATACATTAGTATATGTATGCTACCCCCATAATCCTAATTTATCCATCCTCCCACCTTTCATTTTGGTTAACCATTAGTTTGTTTTATCAGTCTGTGAGTGTGTTTTTCTGTGGAAATATGTTCATTGGGAGCAATCTTAGGATGGATAACACGTATAAATGATATCATAGGATATTTGTCATTCCTTTTTGACTTACTTAACGTACTATGATTATTTCTAGGCTCATGTGTAGTCCTGAAAACGGCATTGTTCATTTTTTTCCCGAGGCTACTATTCCATTCGGTACGTACACCACTTCTTCTTTGTCCATTTATCTGTTGATGGACATTTTGTTTGCTTGCATGGCTTGGCTATTGTAAATATTGCTGCAGTGCATGTTTGCCTGTCTGTGCCTTTCCCATTCTGGTCTTCTTAGGGTATAGGCCCATTAGGGGATCGGCCGCATGATATGGTAGCTCAATTTTTACCTTTTAAACGCAGCTCCGTTCTGTTCTCATGATTAGCTGTTACCAGTTTACATCCAACCAACAGCATAGTGGGTATGCATTTCTCCCCCAACCCGTCAGCATGCATTGTTTGTAGACTTTGTACGGATGGCATTTTGAATATTGGGTGGTGAAATCTTTTTGTAGTTTGGATTTGCATCCAACCAATAATTCCTGATATTGAGCTTTTATCCATGTTCTTCTTTTTTTAAAACAACCGAGTGAGTAACACTTACCTCTTCAAATTGTTTTCTTGAAAAATTTTCCGTGTTGTGAACTTTCTTGGCCATTACCTACCCCAGGACATTTTTTGAGGACACGTGTCATTTACGGCCCTACAATTACTGTGAATCTCAAGTGACCCTTAGCCCTGTGTTTAAAGCTGCTGTTGTGGGAAACGGCCACAAGGCGGCAGCATTTCTCCATTCCCAAGTCTGGTTACTAGGGCAGCAGAGCCTTCCTGAAAGTTGTGTTCCTAGGTTGTAAATTAGAATGGGATGTGCCAGGGAAAACCCCAATAACTTTATGTCTCATTAATTGTTGTTCGTGGTTTTAATTTTTTAAATTGGGGTAATGAGCAGAATAGTGTTTGTTCTGGGTGTGCACAATCAGGTTCAATTGAACATTATATATATCTACTCATGTACAGATCCTCTTCCCATGTAAATTACTATTATTTTTTTAAATAAATTTATTTTATTTATTTACTTATTTTTGGCTGAGTTGGATCTTCGTTGCTGCATGTGGGCTTTCTCCAGTTGCGGTGAGCGGGGGCTACTCTCCGTTGCGGTGCACCGGCTTCTCACTGCAGTGGCTTCTCTTGTTGCGGAGCACGGGCTCTAGGCGTGTGGGCTTCAGTAGTTGTGGTGCATGGGCTCAGTAGTTATGGCTCATGGGCTCCAGAGCGTAGGCTCATTAGTTGTGGTGCACGGGCTTAGTTGCTCTGCTGCATGTGGGACCTTCCCGAACCAGGGATCGAACCTGTGTCCCCTGCATTGGCAGGTGGATTCTTAACCACGGTGCCACCAGGCAAGCCCCCGTGTAAATTATTACAGAGCGTTCAGTAGACCTCCCTTGGTATATGGTCGGTCTTTTTGATACGTGTGTTTAATATGTATTTGTATACGTACGGTAACCCTAATCTTAATGTATCCATTCCTCCCACCTTTCCTTTTAGATAACCATAGTTTGTTTTCTAAGTCTGTGAGAGTCTTTCTCTGTGGAAATATGTTCATACGTGTCAGTTGTTAGGTAACAGCTAGGAGTGGTATCACAGGTTATTTGTCGGCTGCTTTCCGACTTACCTCATGTTCTGTGATTATCTCTAGGCTCATCTATGGTGCTGCAAAGAGCAGTGTTTCATCCTTTTCCATGGCGAATATTGCATTGTGTACATGGACCACTTCTTCTTTGTGCATTCATCTGTGGATGGACATTTTGGTTACTTCCAAGTCTTGGCAATGCTAAATATTGATGCAGTGCAGGATTGCCAGCCTGTGTCTTTTGGATTCTGGTCTTCTCAGGGATTAGGCCCAGCAGTGGGCCTACTAGATCATATGGTGGTTCAAATTTTTCCCTTTCAACGCACCTCCATTCTGTTCTCACTACTGGCTGTTACCAGTTTACATGCCACCAGCAACTAGAGGGTACACAGTTCTCTAAAACCCCTTCAGAATTTATTGTTTGTAGACTTTTTACTGATGGCATTTTGAGTGTTGGGTGGTGATACCTTCTTGTAGGTTGGATTTGCATGCGTCTAATAATTCCCGATATTGAGCTTTCATCTACGTTTTTTTTTTTAAGTAAAACAGAGAAACTCACCTCTTCAAATTGTTTCCTTGAAAAATGTGCCATGTTCCCTGAATTCCTGTGGCCATTACCTGCACCAGGACATTTTTTGAGGGCAGGTGTCCTTTACAGCCCTGTAGTAATTGTGAATATCACATGACCATTAGTTCTGCATTTAAAGCTGCTGTTGCAGGAAACGGCCACAAGGGGGCAGCATTTCTATATTCCCAACTCTGGTTACTAGGGCAACACAGCCTTCCTGGAAGTCCTGTTTGTAGGTTGTAAAGTAGAGTGGAATGTGCCCCCAGAAACTATGTCTACTTATTTGTTGTTGATATTCTCAGTTTAATTTTCATTTTTCTCAGAGCAAATTTGATTGCAATGTTGTGTTTGTTCTAGGTGTACAGAATGTCTTTCATTGATTCATATATCTTTTCATGTTTGGATCCTGTTCCGTAGAGATTATTACAGAATGTTGTGTAGACCTCTCTTGGTATTCGGTATGTCTGATGATTATATATTTTATAAGTATTAGCATATGTCTGTTAAACCCAATATCCTCCGTTATACATTCCTCACACCTTTCCGTTTGGTTAAGCACAAGCTTGTTTTCTGAACACGTGAGTGTCCTTCTCTGTGGAAATAGGTTCATTCCTATCAATTTTTAGATAAGACCTATACGTGATATCATAGGATATGTGTCTCTCGCTTTCTGACTTACTTCAAGTTGTGTGATTGTCTGTAGCCTCGTCTATGGTGCTGCAAACGGCATTGTTTCATTCTTTTCTGTGTCTAATATTGCATTGTGTACATGGACCACTTTTTCGTCCATTCATCTGATGATGGACATTTTTGTTGCTTCCATGTCTTGGCTATTGTAAATACTGCTGCAATACACGATGTTCCATCCTGTCTCTTTTTGATTCTGGCTTTCACAGGTGACAGGCCCAATAGTGGGCCTTCCGGATCATATGGGGACTCAATTTTTACCTTTCAACGCACTGCCATTCTGTTCCTATTATTGGCGGTGACCAGTTTACATCCCACTTAGACCGAGAGGTTACGCTATTCTCCACAACTTCTTCAACATCTATTGTTTGTTGACGTTTTGCTGATGGTCATTCTGACTGGTGTGAGGTGATACGTTTGTGTAGATTGGATTTGCATGCGTCTAATAATTCCTGATGTTTTGCGTGGATCAATGTCCTTTTCATTTTTTTTTAAGATTCAGCTAAACTTACAACTTCAAATTTCCTTCTTGAAAAATTTGCCGCGTTTGGATTTTTTTGGCCATTCCCTACCCCAGGACAGTTTTTGAGGGCATGAGTCATTTACAGCCCTGCAGTCCTTGTGAATATCAGTGACCATTAGCAGTGGATTTAAAGCTGCTGTTTGAGGAAACGGCCTTAAGGTGGCAGCATTTCTACGTTGCCAACTCTGCTTGCTAGGGAAACAGAACCTTGCTGCAAGTTGTGCTTTTAGGTTGCAGATTAGAGTGGAATGTGTCAGGACAAACCCCCATAAGTTTTAGCCTCCTTAATTCTTGTTTGTGTCTTTAAGTTTTCATTTTTATCAGAGCAAATTGGATTTTAAAATGTCTTTTGTTCTAGCTGCACAGAATCTTGTTCATGTACACATATACATATATCTATTGATCTTTGTGTCCTTTTCCATGTAGGTTATTGTAGAGTGTTGAATAGACCACTCTTGGTATTCCATAGGTCTTTGGGGATGATATATTTTATATGTATTAGTATATGTTTGTTAACCCCAATATCCTAATTTGTCCATTCCTCACACCTTTTCTTTGGCTTAACCATAAGTTTGTCTTCTCCATCTGAGATCGTCTTTCCCTATGGAAATATGTTCATTTTTATGAATTTTCAGATAACATAAGTGATATCGTAGAACATTTGTCTTTCGCAATCTGACTTACTTCACGTTGTGTGATTATCTCTAGGCTCATCCGTGGTGCTGCATATGCCATTCTTTTATTTTTTTTCGTGGCTAATATTCCATTCTGTACATATACCACTTCTGCTTTGTCCATTCATCTGTTTATGGAGCTTTTTTTTGCTTCCATGTCTTGGCTCTTTCAATATTGCTGCAGTGCACATTTGCCTGCCTCTGTCTTTCCGATTCTGGTGGTCTTAGGTTATAGGCCCAGAAGGTGCCCTGCCGCATCATACGGTAGCTCAATTTTTACCTTTTAAAGCAGCTGCATTCAGTTTTCATTAGTGCTGTTAGCACTTTACACCCCATCAGCAGCTAGAAGGTACACAGTTCCCTAAAACCTCTTCAGCATTTATAGTTTGTAGACTTTTTGCTGATGGTCATTTGACTGGTGTGAGCTGAAACCTTTGTGGACGTGGGATTTGCATGCAGCTAATAATTCCTTATACTGAGCTATAGGCATGTCTTTTTTTTTTCTTTTCCTAGTTTTTTAAAGAGTGAGTACAACTTCCCTCTCATATTGACTTCTTGAAAACTTTGTCATGTGTTGAAATTTCTTGCCTATTCCCTACCCCAGGACATTTTTTGAGGGCAGGTATCATTTACAGCCCCGCAGTCCTCGTGACTATTAAGCGACCATTAGCACTGTGTTTAAAGCTGCTGTTGTGGGAAACAGCCACAAGGCGGCAGCATTATTACGTTCTCAACTCTTGTTACTAGGGCAACAGAGTCTTCCTGGACGTCGTGTTCCTCGGTTGTAAATTAGAGTGGAATGTGCTGGGACAAGCCCCCAGAAGTTTATGTCTCCTTACTTATGTTCGTTTTTTAAATTTAATTTATATTTCTTATCGGAGGAAATTTGATTAGAGTGTTGTGATTGTCTGGCTGTACAGAATCTGGTCAATGATTCATACATATGTCTGTTCATCTTCGGATCCTGTTACCATGTACGTTATTACAGAATGTTGAGTAGACCTCCCTTGGTATTTGGTAGGTGTTTTGTCATGATATATTTTATATGTATTGGTGATTATATAATTCATATAGTTTATATGTTATATGTTTATATACATTTAACATACATTAGTATATGTATGCTACCCCCATAATCCTAATTTATCCATCCTCCCACCTTTCATTTTGGTTAACCATTAGTTTGTTTTATCAGTCTGTGAGTGTGTTTTGCTGTGGAAATATGTTCATTGGGAGCAATCTTAGGATGGATAACACGTATAAATGATATCATAGGATATTTGTCATTCCTTTTTGACTTACTTAACGTACTATGATTATTTCTAGGCTCATGTGTAGTCCTGAAAACGGCATTGTTCATTTTTTTCCCGAGGCTACTATTCCATTCGGTACGTACACCACTTCTTCTTTGTCCATTTATCTGTTGATGGACATTTTGTTTGCTTGCATGGCTTGGCTATTGTAAATATTGCTGCAGTGCATGTTTGCCTGTCTGTGCCTTTCCCATTCTGGTCTTCTTAGGGTATAGGCCCATTAGGGGATCGGCCGCATGATATGGTAGCTCAATTTTTACCTTTTAAACGCAGCTCCGTTCTGTTCTCATGATTAGCTGTTACCAGTTTACATCCAACCAACAGCATAGTGGGTATGCATTTCTCCCCCAACCCGTCAGCATGCATTGTTTGTAGACTTTGTACGGATGGCATTTTGAATATTGGGTGGTGAAATCTTTTTGTAGTTTGGATTTGCATCCAACCAATAATTCCTGATATTGAGCTTTTATCCATGTTCTTCTTTTTTTAAAACAACCGAGTGAGTAACACTTACCTCTTCAAATTGTTTTCTTGAAAAATTTTCCGTGTTGTGAACTTTCTTGGCCATTACCTACCCCAGGACATTTTTTGAGGACACGTGTCATTTACGGCCCTACAATTACTGTGAATCTCAAGTGACCCTTAGCCCTGTGTTTAAAGCTGCTGTTGTGGGAAACGGCCACAAGGCGGCAGCATTTCTCCATTCCCAAGTCTGGTTACTAGGGCAGCAGAGCCTTCCTGAAAGTTGTGTTCCTAGGTTGTAAATTAGAATGGGATGTGCCAGGGAAAACCCCAATAACTTTATGTCTCATTAATTGTTGTTCGTGGTTTTAATTTTTTAAATTGGGGTAATGAGCAGAATAGTGTTTGTTCTGGGTGTGCACAATCAGGTTCAATTGAACATTATATATATCTACTCATGTACAGATCCTCTTCCCATGTAAATTACTATTATTTTTTTAAATAAATTTATTTTATTTATTTACTTATTTTTGGCTGAGTTGGATCTTCGTTGCTGCATGTGGGCTTTCTCCAGTTGCGGTGAGCGGGGGCTACTCTCCGTTGCGGTGCACCGGCTTCTCACTGCAGTGGCTTCTCTTGTTGCGGAGCACGGGCTCTAGGCGTGTGGGCTTCAGTAGTTGTGGTGCATGGGCTCAGTAGTTATGGCTCATGGGCTCCAGAGCGTAGGCTCATTAGTTGTGGTGCACGGGCTTAGTTGCTCTGCTGCATGTGGGACCTTCCCGAACCAGGGATCGAACCTGTGTCCCCTGCATTGGCAGGTGGATTCTTAACCACGGTGCCACCAGGCAAGCCCCCGTGTAAATTATTACAGAGCGTTCAGTAGACCTCCCTTGGTATATGGTCGGTCTTTTTGATACGTGTGTTTAATATGTATTTGTATACGTACGGTAACCCTAATCTTAATGTATCCATTCCTCCCACCTTTCCTTTTAGATAACCATAGTTTGTTTTCTAAGTCTGTGAGAGTCTTTCTCTGTGGAAATATGTTCATACGTGTCAGTTGTTAGGTAACAGCTAGGAGTGGTATCACAGGTTATTTGTCGGCTGCTTTCCGACTTACCTCATGTTCTGTGATTATCTCTAGGCTCATCTATGGTGCTGCAAAGAGCAGTGTTTCATCCTTTTCCATGGCGAATATTGCATTGTGTACATGGACCACTTCTTCTTTGTGCATTCATCTGTGGATGGACATTTTGGTTACTTCCAAGTCTTGGCAATGCTAAATATTGATGCAGTGCAGGATTGCCAGCCTGTGTCTTTTGGATTCTGGTCTTCTCAGGGATTAGGCCCAGCAGTGGGCCTACTAGATCATATGGTGGTTCAAATTTTTCCCTTTCAACGCACCTCCATTCTGTTCTCACTACTGGCTGTTACCAGTTTACATGCCACCAGCAACTAGAGGGTACACAGTTCTCTAAAACCCCTTCAGAATTTATTGTTTGTAGACTTTTTACTGATGGCATTTTGAGTGTTGGGTGGTGATACCTTCTTGTAGGTTGGATTTGCATGCGTCTAATAATTCCCGATATTGAGCTTTCATCTACGTTTTTTTTTTTAAGTAAAACAGAGAAACTCACCTCTTCAAATTGTTTCCTTGAAAAATGTGCCATGTTCCCTGAATTCCTGTGGCCATTACCTGCACCAGGACATTTTTTGAGGGCAGGTGTCCTTTACAGCCCTGTAGTAATTGTGAATATCACATGACCATTAGTTCTGCATTTAAAGCTGCTGTTGCAGGAAACGGCCACAAGGGGGCAGCATTTCTATATTCCCAACTCTGGTTACTAGGGCAACACAGCCTTCCTGGAAGTCCTGTTTGTATGTTGTAAAGTAGAGTGGAATGTGCCCCCAGAAACTATGTCTACTTATTTGTTGTTGATATTCTCAGTTTAATTTTCATTTTTCTCAGAGCAAATTTGATTGCAATGTTGTGTTTGTTCTAGGTGTACAGAATGTCTTTCATTGATTCATATATCTTTTCATGTTTGGATCCTGTTCCGTAGAGATTATTACAGAATGTTGTGTAGACCTCTCTTGGTATTCGGTATGTCTGATGATTATATATTTTATAAGTATTAGCATATGTCTGTTAAACCCAATATCCTCCGTTATACATTCCTCACACCTTTCCGTTTGGTTAAGCACAAGCTTGTTTTCTGAACACGTGAGTGTCCTTCTCTGTGGAAATAGGTTCATTCCTATCAATTTTTACATAAGACCTATACGTGATATCATAGGATATGTGTCTCTCGCTTTCTGACTTACTTCAAGTTGTGTGATTGTCTGTAGCCTCGTCTATGGTGCTGCAAACGGCATTGTTTCATTCTTTTCTGTGTCTAATATTGCATTGTGTACATGGACCACTTTTTCGTCCATTCATCTGATGATGGACATTTTTGTTGCTTCCATGTCTTGGCTATTGTAAATACTGCTGCAATACACGATGTTCCATCCTGTCTCTTTTTGATTCTGGCTTTCACAGGTGACAGGCCCAATAGTGGGCCTTCCGGATCATATGGGGACTCAATTTTTACCTTTCAACGCACTGCCATTCTGTTCCTATTATTGGCGGTGACCAGTTTACATCCCACTTAGACCGAGAGGTTACGCTATTCTCCACAACTTCTTCAACATCTATTGTTTGTTGACGTTTTGCTGATGGTCATTCTGACTGGTGTGAGGTGATACGTTTGTGTAGATTGGATTTGCATGCGTCTAATAATTCCTGATGTTTTGCGTGGATCAATGTCCTTTTCATTTTTTTTTAAGATTCAGCTAAACTTACAACTTCAAATTTCCTTCTTGAAAAATTTGCCGCGTTTGGATTTTTTTGGCCATTCCCTACCCCAGGACAGTTTTTGAGGGCATGAGTCATTTACAGCCCTGCAGTCCTTGTGAATATCAGTGACCATTAGCAGTGGATTTAAAGCTGCTGTTTGAGGAAACGGCCTTAAGGTGGCAGCATTTCTACGTTGGCAACTCTGCTTGCTAGGGAAACAGAACCTTGCTGCAAGTTGTGCTTTTAGGTTGCAGATTAGAGTGGAATGTGTCAGGACAAACCCCCATAAGTTTTAGCCTCCTTAATTCTTGTTTGTGTCTTTAAGTTTTCATTTTTATCAGAGCAAATTGGATTTTAAAATGTCTTTTGTTCTAGCTGCACAGAATCTTGTTCATGTACACATATACATATATCTATTGATCTTTGTGTCCTTTTCCATGTAGGTTATTGTAGAGTGTTGAATAGACCACTCTTGGTATTCCATAGGTCTTTGGGGATGATATATTTTATATGTATTAGTATATGTTTGTTAACCCCAATATCCTAATTTGTCCATTCCTCACACCTTTTCTTTGGCTTAACCATAAGTTTGTCTTCTCCATCTGAGATCGTCTTTCCCTATGGAAATATGTTCATTTTTATGAATTTTCAGATAACATAAGTGATATCGTAGAACATTTGTCTTTCGCAATCTGACTTACTTCACGTTGTGTGATTATCTCTAGGCTCATCCGTGGTGCTGCATATGCCATTCTTTTATTTTTTTTCGTGGCTAATATTCCATTCTGTACATATACCACTTCTGCTTTGTCCATTCATCTGTTTATGGAGCTTTTTTTTGCTTCCATGTCTTGGCTCTTTCAATATTGCTGCAGTGCACATTTGCCTGCCTCTGTCTTTCCGATTCTGGTGGTCTTAGGTTATAGGCCCAGAAGGTGCCCTGCCGCATCATACGGTAGCTCAATTTTTACCTTTTAAAGCAGCTGCATTCAGTTTTCATTAGTGCTGTTAGCACTTTACACCCCATCAGCAGCTAGAAGGTACACAGTTCCCTAAAACCTCTTCAGCATTTATAGTTTGTAGACTTTTTGCTGATGGTCATTTGACTGGTGTGAGCTGAAACCTTTGTGGACGTGGGATTTGCATGCAGCTAATAATTCCTTATACTGAGCTATAGGCATGTCTTTTTTTTTCTTTTCCTTTTTTTTTAAAGAGTGAGTACAACTTCCCTCTCATATTGACTTCTTGAAAACTTTGTCATGTGTTGAAATTTCTTGCCTATTCCCTACCCCAGGACATTTTTTGAGGGCAGGTATCATTTACAGCCCCGCAGTCCTCGTGACTATTAAGCGACCATTAGCACTGTGTTTAAAGCTGCTGTTGTGGGAAACAGCCACAAGGCGGCAGCATTATTACGTTCTCAACTCTTGTTACTAGGGCAACAGAGTCTTCCTGGACGTCGTGTTCCTCGGTTGTAAATTAGAGTGGAATGTGCTGGGACAAGCCCCCAGAAGTTTATGTCTCCTTACTTATGTTCGTTTTTTAAATTTAATTTATATTTCTTATCGGAGGAAATTTGATTAGAGTGTTGTGATTGTCTGGCTGTACAGAATCTGGTCAATGATTCATACATATGTCTGTTCATCTTCGGATCCTGTTACCATGTACGTTATTACAGAATGTTGAGTAGACCTCCCTTGGTATTTGGTAGGTGTTTTGTCATGATATATTTTATATGTATTGGTGATTATATAATTCATATAGTTTATATGTTATATGTTTATATACATTTAACATACATTAGTATATGTATGCTACCCCCATAATCCTAATTTATCCATCCTCCCACCTTTCATTTTGGTTAACCATTAGTTTGTTTTATCAGTTTGTGAGTGTGTTTTGCTGTGGAAATATGTTCATTGGGAGCAATCTTAGGATGGATAACACGTATAAATGATATCATAGGATATTTGTCATTCCTTTTTGACTTACTTAACGTACTATGATTATTTCTAGGCTCATGTGTAGTCCTGAAAACGGCATTGTTCATTTTTTTCCCGAGGCTACTATTCCATTCGGTACGTACACCACTTCTTCTTTGTCCATTTATCTGTTGATGGACATTTTGTTTGCTTGCATGGCTTGGCTATTGTAAATATTGCTGCAGTGCATGTTTGCCTGTCTGTGCCTTTCCCATTCTGGTCTTCTTAGGGTATAGGCCCATTAGGGGATCGGCCGCATGATATGGTAGCTCAATTTTTACCTTTTAAACGCAGCTCCGTTCTGTTCTCATGATTAGCTGTTACCAGTTTACATCCAACCAACAGCATAGTGGGTATGCATTTCTCCCCCAACCCGTCAGCATGCATTGTTTGTAGACTTTGTACGGATGGCATTTTGAATATTGGGTGGTGAAATCTTTCTGTAGTTTGGATTTGCATCCAACCAATAATTCCTGATATTGAGCTTTTATCCATGTTCTTCTTTTTTTAAAACAACCGAGTGAGTAACACTTACCTCTTCAAATTGTTTTCTTGAAAAATTTTCCGTGTTGTGAACTTTCTTGGCCATTACCTACCCCAGGACATTTTTTGAGGACACGTGTCATTTACGGCCCTACAATTACTGTGAATCTCAAGTGACCCTTAGCCCTGTGTTTAAAGCTGCTGTTGTGGGAAACGGCCACAAGGCGGCAGCATTTCTCCATTCCCAAGTCTGGTTACTAGGGCAGCAGAGCCTTCCTGAAAGTTGTGTTCCTAGGTTGTAAATTAGAATGGGATGTGCCAGGGAAAACCCCAATAACTTTATGTCTCATTAATTGTTGTTCGTGGTTTTAATTTTTTAAATTGGGGTAATGAGCAGAATAGTGTTTGTTCTGGGTGTGCACAATCAGGTTCAATTGAACATTATATATATCTACTCATGTACAGATCCTCTTCCCATGTAAATTACTATTATTTTTTTAAATAAATTTATTTTATTTATTTATTTATTTTTGGCTGAGTTGGATCTTCGTTGCTGCATGTGGGCTTTCTCCAGTTGCGGTGAGCGGGGGCTACTCTCCGTTGCGGTGCACCGGCTTCTCACTGCAGTGGCTTCTCTTGTTGCGGAGCACGGGCTCTAGGCGTGTGGGCTTCAGTAGTTGTGGTGCATGGGCTCAGTAGTTATGGCTCATGGGCTCCAGAGCGTAGGCTCATTAGTTGTGGTGCACGGGCTTAGTTGCTCTGCTGCATGTGGGACCTTCCCGAACCAGGGATCGAACCTGTGTCCCCTGCATTGGCAGGTGGATTCTTAACCACGGTGCCACCAGGCAAGCCCCCGTGTAAATTATTACAGAGCGTTCAGTAGACCTCCCTTGGTATATGGTCGGTCTTTTTGATACGTGTGTTTAATATGTATTTGTATACGTACGGTAACCCTAATCTTAATGTATCCATTCCTCCCACCTTTCCTTTTAGATAACCATAGTTTGTTTTCTAAGTCTGTGAGAGTCTTTCTCTGTGGAAATATGTTCATACGTGTCAGTTGTTAGGTAACAGCTAGGAGTGGTATCACAGGTTATTTGTCGGCTGCTTTCCGACTTACCTCATGTTCTGTGATTATCTCTAGGCTCATCTATGGTGCTGCAAAGAGCAGTGTTTCATCCTTTTCCATGGCGAATATTGCATTGTGTACATGGACCACTTCTTCTTTGTGCATTCATCTGTGGATGGACATTTTGGTTACTTCCAAGTCTTGGCAATGCTAAATATTGATGCAGTGCAGGATTGCCAGCCTGTGTCTTTTGGATTCTGGTCTTCTCAGGGATTAGGCCCAGCAGTGGGCCTACTAGATCATATGGTGGTTCAAATTTTTCCCTTTCAACGCACCTCCATTCTGTTCTCACTACTGGCTGTTACCAGTTTACATGCCACCAGCAACTAGAGGGTACACAGTTCTCTAAAACCCCTTCAGAATTTATTGTTTGTAGACTTTTTACTGATGGCATTTTGAGTGTTGGGTGGTGATACCTTCTTGTAGGTTGGATTTGCATGCGTCTAATAATTCCCGATATTGAGCTTTCATCTACGTTTTTTTTTTAAGTAAAACAGAGAAACTCACCTCTTCAAATTGTTTCCTTGAAAAATGTGCCATGTTCCCTGAATTCCTGTGGCCATTACCTGCACCAGGACATTTTTTGAGGGCAGGTGTCCTTTACAGCCCTGTAGTAATTGTGAATATCACATGACCATTAGTTCTGCATTTAAAGCTGCTGTTGCAGGAAACGGCCACAAGGGGGCAGCATTTCTATAGTCCCAACTCTGGTTACTAGGGCAACACAGCCTTCCTGGAAGTCCTGTTTGTAGGTTGTAAAGTAGAGTGGAATGTGCCCCCAGAAACTATGTCTACTTATTTGTTGTTGATATTCTCAGTTTAATTTTCATTTTTCTCAGAGCAAATTTGATTGCAATGTTGTGTTTGTTCTAGGTGTACAGAATGTCTTTCATTGATTCATATATCTTTTCATGTTTGGATCCTGTTCCGTAGAGATTATTACAGAATGTTGTGTAGACCTCTCTTGGTATTCGGTATGTCTGATGATTATATATTTTATAAGTATTAGCATATGTCTGTTAAACCCAATATCCTCCGTTATACATTCCTCACACCTTTCCGTTTGGTTAAGCACAAGCTTGTTTTCTGAACACGTGAGTGTCCTTCTCTGTGGAAATAGGTTCATTCCTATCAATTTTTACATAAGACCTATACATGATATCATAGGATATGTGTCTCTC
Source organism: Eubalaena glacialis (assembly GCF_028564815.1). Lineage (NCBI taxonomy): Eukaryota > Metazoa > Chordata > Mammalia > Artiodactyla > Balaenidae > Eubalaena > Eubalaena glacialis. The sequence continues at coordinate 131,160,659 of NC_083722.1, read as the reverse complement.
GCTTTCTGACTTACTTCAAGTTGTGTGATTGTCTGTAGCCTCGTCTATGGTGCTGCAAACGGCATTGTTTCATTCTTTTCTGTGTCTAATATTGCATTGTGTACATGGACCACTTTTTCGTCCATTCATCTGATGATGGACATTTTTGTTGCTTCCATGTCTTGGCTATTGTAAATACTGCTGCAATACACGATGTTCCATCCTGTGTCTTTTTGATTCTGGCTTTCACAGGTGACAGGCCCAATAGCGGGCCTTCCGGATCATATGGGGACTCAATTTTTACCTTTCAACGCACTGCCATTCTGTTCCTATTATTGGCGGTGACCAGTTTACATCCCACTTAGACCGAGAGGTTACGCTATTCTCCACAACTTCTTCAACATCTATTGTTTGTTGACGTTTTGCTGATGGTCATTCTGACTGGTGTGAGGTGATACGTTTGTGTAGATTGGATTTGCATGCGTCTAATAATTCCTGATGTTTTGCGTGGATCAATGTCCTTTTCATTTTTTTTTAAGATTCAGCTAAACTTACAACTTCAAATTTCCTTCTTGAAAAATTTGCCGCGTTTGGATTTTTTTGGCCATTCCCTACCCCAGGACAGTTTTTGAGGGCATGAGTCATTTACAGCCCTGCAGTCCTTGTGAATATCAGTGACCATTAGCAGTGGATTTAAAGCTGCTGTTTGAGGAAACGGCCTTAAGGTGGCAGCATTTCTACGTTGCCAACTCTGCTTGCTAGGGAAACAGAACCTTGCTGCAAGTTGTGCTTTTAGGTTGCAGATTAGAGTGGAATGTGTCAGGACAAACCCCCATAAGTTTTAGCCTCCTTAATTCTTGTTTGTGTCTTTAAGTTTTCATTTTTATCAGAGCAAATTGGATTTTAAAATGTCTTTTGTTCTAGCTGCACAGAATCTTGTTCATGTACACATATACATATATCTATTGATCTTTGTGTCCTTTTCCATGTAGGTTATTGTAGAGTGTTGAATAGACCACTCTTGGTATTCCATAGGTCTTTGGGGATGATATATTTTATATGTATTAGTATATGTTTGTTAACCCCAATATCCTAATTTGTCCATTCCTCACACCTTTTCTTTGGCTTAACCATAAGTTTGTCTTCTCCATCTGAGATCGTCTTTCCCTATGGAAATATGTTCATTTTTATGAATTTTCAGATAACATAAGTGATATCGTAGAACATTTGTCTTTCGCAATGTGACTTACTTCACGTTGTGTGATTATCTCTAGGCTCATCCGTGGTGCTGCATATGCCATTCTTTTATTTTTTTTCGTGGCTAATATTCCATTCTGTACATATACCACTTCTGCTTTGTCCATTCATCTGTTTATGGAGCTTTTTTTTGCTTCCATGTCTTGGCTCTTTCAATATTGCTGCAGTGCACATTTGCCTGCCTCTGTCTTTCCGATTCTGGTGGTCTTAGGTTATAGGCCCAGAAGGTGCCCTGCCGCATCATACGGTAGCTCAATTTTTACCTTTTAAAGCAGCTGCATTCAGTTTTCATTAGTGCTGTTAGCACTTTACACCCCATCAGCAGCTAGAAGGTACACAGTTCCCTAAAACCTCTTCAGCATTTATAGTTTGTAGACTTTTTGCTGATGGTCATTTGACTGGTGTGAGCTGAAACCTTTGTGGACGTGGGATTTGCATGCAGCTAATAATTCCTTATACTGAGCTTTAGGCATGTCTTTTTTTTTCTTTTCCTTTTTTTTTAAAGAGTGAGTACAACTTCCCTCTCATATTGACTTCTTGAAAACTTTGTCATGTGTTGAAATTTCTTGCCTATTCCCTACCCCAGGACATTTTTTGAGGGCAGGTATCATTTACAGCCCCGCAGTCCTCGTGACTATTAAGCGACCATTAGCACTGTGTTTAAAGCTGCTGTTGTGGGAAACAGCCACAAGGCGGCAGCATTATTACGTTCTCAACTCTTGTTACTAGGGCAACAGAGTCTTCCTGGACGTCGTGTTCCTCGGTTGTAAATTAGAGTGGAATGTGCTGGGACAAGCCCCCAGAAGTTTATGTCTCCTTACTTATGTTCGTTTTTTAAATTTAATTTATATTTCTTATCGGAGGAAATTTGATTAGAGTGTTGTGATTGTCTGGCTGTACAGAATCTGGTCAATGATTCATACATATGTCTGTTCATCTTCGGATCCTGTTACCATGTACGTTATTACAGAATGTTGAGTAGACCTCCCTTGGTATTTGGTAGGTGTTTTGTCATGATATATTTTATATGTATTGGTGATTATATAATTCATATAGTTTATATGTTATATGTTTATATACATTTAACATACATTAGTATATGTATGCTACCCCCATAATCCTAATTTATCCATCCTCCCACCTTTCATTTTGGTTAACCATTAGTTTGTTTTATCAGTCTGTGAGTGTGTTTTTCTGTGGAAATATGTTCATTGGGAGCAATCTTAGGATGGATAACACGTATAAATGATATCATAGGATATTTGTCATTCCTTTTTGACTTACTTAACGTACTATGATTATTTCTAGGCTCATGTGTAGTCCTGAAAACGGCATTGTTCATTTTTTTCCCGAGGCTACTATTCCATTCGGTACGTACACCACTTCTTCTTTGTCCATTTGTCTGTTGATGGACATTTTGTTTGCGTGCATGGCTTGGCTATTGTAAATATTGCTGCAGTGCATGTTTGCCTGTCTGTGCCTTTCCCATTCTGGTCTTCTTAGGGTATAGGCCCATTAGGGGATCGGCCGCATGATATGGTAGCTCAATTTTTACCTTTTAAACGCAGCTCCGTTCTGTTCTCATGATTAGCTGTTACCAGTTTACATCCAACCAACAGCATAGTGGGTATGCATTTCTCCCCCCACCCGTCAGCATGCATTGTTTGTAGACTTTTTACGGATGGCATTTTGAATATTGGGTGGTGAAATCTTTCTGTAGTTTGGATTTGCCTCCAACCAATAATTCCTGATATTGAGCTTTTATCCATGTTCTTCTTTTTTTAAAACAACCGAGTGAGTAACACTTACCTCTTCAAATTGTTTTCTTGAAAAATTTTCCGTGTTGTGAACTTTCTTGGCCATTACCTACCCCAGGACATGTTTTGAGGACACGTGTCATTTACGGCCCTACAATTACTGTGAATCTCAAGTGACCCTTAGCCCTGTGTTTAAAGCTGCTGTTGTGGGAAACGGCCACAAGGCGGCAGCATTTCTCCATTCCCAAGTCTGGTTACTAGGGCAGCAGAGCCTTCCTGAAAGTTGTGTTCCTAGGTTGTAAATTAGAATGGGATGTGCCAGGGAAAACCCCAATAACTTTATGTCTCATTAATTGTTGTTCGTGGTTTTAATTTTTTAAATTGGGGTAATGAGCAGAATAGTGTTTGTTCTGGGTGTGCACAATCAGGTTCAATTGAACATTATATATATCTACTCATGTACAGATCCTCTTCCCATGTAAATTACTATTATTTTTTTAAATAAATTTATTTTATTTATTTACTTATTTTTGGCTGAGTTGGATCTTCGTTGCTGCATGTGGGCTTTCTCCAGTTGCGGTGAGCGGGGGCTACTCTCCGTTGCGGTGCACCGGCTTCTCACTGCAGTGGCTTCTCTTGTTGCGGAGCACGGGCTCTAGGCGTGTGGGCTTCAGTAGTTGTGGTGCATGGGCTCAGTAGTTATGGCTCATGGGCTCCAGAGCGTAGGCTCATTAGTTGTGGTGCACGGGCTTAGTTGCTCTGCTGCATGTGGGACCTTCCCGAACCAGGGATCGAACCTGTGTCCCCTGCATTGGCAGGTGGATTCTTAACCACGGTGCCACCAGGCAAGCCCCCGTGTAAATTATTACAGAGCGTTCAGTAGACCTCCCTTGGTATATGGTCGGTCTTTTTGATACGTGTGTTTAATATGTATTTGTATACGTACGGTAACCCTAATCTTAATGTGTCCATTCCTCCCACCTTTCCTTTTAGATAACCATAGTTTGTTTTCTAAGTCTGTGAGAGTCTTTCTCTGTGGAAATATGTTCATACGTGTCAGTTGTTAGGTAACAGCTAGGAGTGGTATCACAGGTTATTTGTCGGCTGCTTTCTGACTTACCTCATGTTCTGTGATTATCTCTAGGCTCATCTATGGTGCTGCAAAGAGCAGTGTTTCATCCTATTCCATGGCGAATATTGCATTGTGTACATGGACCACTTCTTCTTTGTGCATTCATCTGTGGATGGACATTTTGGTTACTTCCAAGTCTTGGCAATGCTAAATATTGATGCAGTGCAGGATTGCCAGCCTGTGTCTTTTGGATTCTGGTCTTCTCAGGGATTAGGCCCAGCAGTGGGCCTACTAGATCATATGGTGGTTCAAATTTTTCCCTTTCAACGCACCTCCATTCTGTTCTCACTACTGGCTGTTACCAGTTTACATGCCACCAGCAACTAGAGGGTACACAGTTCTCTAAAACCCCTTCAGAATTTATTGTTTGTAGACTTTTTACTGATGGCATTTTGAGTGTTGGGTGGTGATACCTTCTTGTAGGTTGGATTTGCATGCGTCTAATAATTCCCGATATTGAGCTTTCATCTACGTTTTTTTTTTAAGTAAAACAGAGAAACTCACCTCTTCAAATTGTTTCCTTGAAAAATGTGCCATGTTCCCTGAATTCCTGTGGCCATTACCTGCACCAGGACATTTTTTGAGGGCAGGTGTCCTTTACAGCCCTGTAGTAATTGTGAATATCACATGACCATTAGTTCTGCATTTAAAGCTGCTGTTGCAGGAAACGGCCACAAGGGGGCAGCATTTCTATATTCCCAACTCTGGTTACTAGGGCAACACAGCCTTCCTGGAAGTCCTGTTTGTAGGTTGTAAAGTAGAGTGGAATGTGCCAGGACAAACCCCCAGAAACTATGTCTACTTATTTGTTGTTGATATTCTCAGTTTAATTTTCATTTTTCTCAGAGCAAATTTGATTGCAATGTTGTGTTTGTTCTAGGTGTACAGAATGTCTTTCATTGATTCATATATCTTTTCATGTTTGGATCCTGTTCCGTAGAGATTATTACAGAATGTTGTGTAGACCTCTCTTGGTATTCGGTATGTCTGATGATTATATATTTTATAAGTATTAGCATATGTCTGTTAAACCCAATATCCTCCGTTATACATTCCTCACACCTTTCCGTTTGGTTAAGCACAAGCTTGTTTTCTGAACACGTGAGTGTCCTTCTCTGTGGAAATAGGTTCATTCCTATCAATTTTTACATAAGACCTATACGTGATATCATAGGATATGTGTCTCTCGCTTTCTGACTTACTTCAAGTTGTGTGATTGTGTGTAGCCTCGTCTATGGTGCTGCAAACGGCATTGTTTCATTCTTTTCTGTGTCTAATATTGCATTGTGTACATGGACCACTTTTTCGTCCATTCATCTGATGATGGACATTTTTGTTGCTTCCATGTCTTGGCTATTGTAAATACTGCTGCAATACACGATGTTCCATCCTGTGTCTTTTTGATTCTGGCTTTCACAGGTGACAGGCCCAATAGCGGGCCTTCCGGATCATATGGGGACTCAATTTTTACCTTTCAACGCACTGCCATTCTGTTCCTATTATTGGCGGTGACCAGTTTACATCCCACTTAGACCGAGAGGTTACGCTATTCTCCACAACTTCTTCAACATCTATTGTTTGTTGACGTTTTGCTGATGGTCATTCTGACTGGTGTGAGGTGATACGTTTGTGTAGATTGGATTTGCATGCGTCTAATAATTCCTGATGTTTTGCGTGGATCAATGTCCTTTTCATTTTTTTTTAAGATTCAGCTAAACTTACAACTTCAAATTTCCTTCTTGAAAAATTTGCCGCGTTTGGATTTTTTTGGCCATTCCCTACCCCAGGACCGTTTTTGAGGGCATGAGTCATTTACAGCCCTGCAGTCCTTGTGAATATCAGTGACCATTAGCAGTGGATTTAAAGCTGCTGTTTGAGGAAACGGCCTTAAGGTGGCAGCATTTCTACGTTGCCAACTCTGCTTGCTAGGGAAACAGAACCTTGCTGCAAGTTGTGCTTTTAGGTTGCAGATTAGAGTGGAATGTGTCAGGACAAACCCCCATAAGTTTTAGCCTCCTTAATTCTTGTTTGTGTCTTTAAGTTTTCATTTTTATCAGAGCAAATTGGATTTTAAAATGTCTTTTGTTCTAGCTGCACAGAATCTTGTTCATGTACACATATACATATATCTATTGATCTTTGTGTCCTTTTCCATGTAGGTTATTGTAGAGTGTTGAATAGACCACTCTTGGTATTCCATAGGTCTTTGGGGATGATATATTTTATATGTATTAGTATATGTTTGTTAACCCCAATATCCTAATTTGTCCATTCCTCACACCTTTTCTTTGGCTTAACCATAAGTTTGTCTTCTCCATCTGAGATCGTCTTTCCCTATGGAAATATGTTCATTTTTATGAATTTTCAGATAACATAAGTGATATCGTAGAACATTTGTCTTTCGCAATCTGACTTACTTCACGTTGTGTGATTATCTCTAGGCTCATCCGTGGTGCTGCATATGCCATTCTTTTATTTTTTTTCGTGGCTAATATTCCATTCTGTACATATACCACTTCTTCTTTGTCCATTCATCTGTTTATGGAGCTTTTTTTTGCTTCCATGTCTTGGCTCTTTCAATATTGCTGCAGTGCACATTTGCCTGCCTCTGTCTTTCCGATTCTGGTGGTCTTAGGTTATAGGCCCCGAAGGTGCCCTGCCGCATCATACGGTAGCTCAATTTTTACCTTTTAAAGCAGCTGCATTCAGTTTTCATTAGTGCTGTTAGCACTTTACACCCCATCAGCAGCTAGAAGGTACACAGTTCCCTAAAACCTCTTCAGCATTTATAGTTTGTAGACTTTTTGCTGATGGTCATTTGACTGGTGTGAGCTGAAACCTTTGTGGACGTGGGATTTGCATGCAGCTAATAATTCCTTATACTGAGCTATAGGCATGTCTTTTTTTTTCTTTTCCTTTTTTTTTAAAGAGTGAGTACAACTTCCCTCTCATATTGACTTCTTGAAAACTTTGTCATGTGTTGAAATTTCTTGCCTATTCCCTACCCCAGGACATTTTTTGAGGGCAGGTATCATTTACAGCCCCGCAGTCCTCGTGACTATTAAGCGACCATTAGCACTGTGTTTAAAGCTGCTGTTGTGGGAAACAGCCACAAGGCGGCAGCATTATTACGTTCTCAACTCTTGTTACTAGGGCAACAGAGTCTTCCTGGACGTCGTGTTCCTCGGTTGTAAATTAGAGTGGAATGTGCTGGGACAAGCCCCCAGAAGTTTATGTCTCCTTACTTATGTTCGTTTTTTAAATTTAATTTATATTTCTTATCGGAGGAAATTTGATTAGAGTGTTGTGATTGTCTGGCTGTACAGAATCTGGTCAATGATTCATACATATGTCTGTTCATCTTCGGATCCTGTTACCATGTATGTTATTACAGAATGTTGAGTAGACCTCCCTTGGTATTTGGTAGGTGTTTTGTCATGATATATTTTATATGTATTGGTGATTATATAATTCATATAGTTTATATGTTATATGTTTATATACATTTAACATACATTAGTATATGTATGCTACCCCCATAATCCTAATTTATCCATCCTCCCCCCTTTCATTTTGGTTAACCATTAGTTTGTTTTATCAGTCTGTGAGTGTGTTTTTCTGTGGAAATATGTTCATTGGGAGCAATCTTAGGATGGATAACACGTATAAATGATATCATAGGATATTTGTCATTCCTTTTTGACTTACTTAACGTACTATGATTATTTCTAGGCTCATGTGTAGTCCTGAAAACGGCATTGTTCATTTTTTTCCCGAGGCTACTATTCCATTCGGTACGTACACCACTTCTTCTTTGTCCATTTATCTGTTGATGGACATTTTGTTTGCGTGCATGGCTTGGCTATTGTAAATATTGCTGCAGTGCATGTTTGCCTGTCTGTGCCTTTCCCATTCTGGTCTTCTTAGGGTATAGGCCCATTAGGGGATCAGCCGTATGATATGGTAGCTCAATTTTTACCTTTTAAACGCAGCTCCGTTCTGTTCTCATGATTAGCTGTTACCAGTTTACATCCAACCAACAGCATAGTGGGTATGCATTTCTCCCCCCACCCGTCAGCATGCATTGTTTGTAGACTTTTTACGGATGGCATTTTGAATATTGGGTGGTGAAATCTTTCTGTAGTTTGGATTTGCATCCAACCAATAATTCCTGATATTGAGCTTTTATCCATGTTCTTCTTTTTTTAAAACAACCGAGTGAGTAACACTTACCTCTTCAAATTGTTTTCTTGAAAAATTTTCCGTGTTGTGAACTTTCTTGGCCATTACCTACCCCAGGACATGTTTTGAGGACACGTGTCATTTACGGCCCTACAATTACTGTGAATCTCAAGTGACCCTTAGCCCTGTGTTTAAAGCTGCTGTTGTGGGAAACGGCCACAAGGCGGCAGCATTTCTCCATTCCCAAGTCTGGTTACTAGGGCAGCAGAGCCTTCCTGAAAGTTGTGTTCCTAGGTTGTAAATTAGAATGGGATGTGCCAGGGAAAACCCCAATAACTTTATGTCTCATTAATTGTTGTTCGTGGTTTTAATTTTTTAAATTGGGGTAATGAGCAGAATAGTGTTTGTTCTGGGTGTGCACAATCAGGTTCAATTGAACATTATATATATCTACTCATGTACAGATCCTCTTCCCATGTAAATTACTATTATTTTTTTAAATAAATTTATTTTATTTATTTACTTATTTTTGGCTGAGTTGGATCTTCGTTGCTGCATGTGGGCTTTCTCCAGTTGCGGTGAGCGGGGGCTACTCTCCGTTGCGGTGCACCGGCTTCTCACTGCAGTGGCTTCTCTTGTTGCGGAGCACGGGCTCTAGGCGTGTGGGCTTCAGTAGTTGTGGTGCATGGGCTCAGTAGTTATGGCTCATGGGCTCCAGAGCATAGGCTCATTAGTTGTGGTGCATGGGCTTAGTTGCTCTGCTGCATGTGGGACCTTCCCGAACCAGGGATCGAACCTGTGTCCCCTGCATTGGCAGGTGGATTCTTAACCACGGTGCCACCAGGCAAGCCCCCGTGTAAATTATTACAGAGCGTTCAGTAGACCTCCCTTGGTATATGGTCGGTCTTTTTGATACGTGTGTTTAATATGTATTTGTATACGTACGGTAACCCTAATCTTAATGTGTCCATTCCTCCCACCTTTCCTTTTAGATAACCATAGTTTGTTTTCTAAGTCTGTGAGAGTCTTTCTCTGTGGAAATATGTTCATACGTGTCAGTTGTTAGGTAACAGCTAGGAGTGGTATCACAGGTTATTTGTCGGCTGCTTTCCGACTTACCTCATGTTCTGTGATTATCTCTAGGCTCATCTATGGTGCTGCAAAGAGCAGTGTTTCATCCTTTTCCATGGCGAATATTGCATTGTGTACATGGACCACTTCTTCTTTGTGCATTCATCTGTGGATGGACATTTTGGTTACTTCCAAGTCTTGGCAATGCTAAATATTGATGCAGTGCAGGATTGCCAGCCTGTGTCTTTTGGATTCTGGTCTTCTCAGGGATTAGGTCCAGCAGTGGGCCTACTAGATCATATGGTGGTTCAAATTTTTCCCTTTCAACGCACCTCCATTCTGTTCTCACTACTGGCTGTTACCAGTTTACATGCCACCAGCAACTAGAGGGTACACAGTTCTCTAAAACCCCTTCAGAATTTATTGTTTGTAGACTTTTTACTGATGGCATTTTGAGTGTTGGGTGGTGATACCTTCTTGTAGGTTGGATTTGCATGCGTCTAATAATTCCCGATATTGAGCTTTCATCTACGTTTTTTTTTTAAGTAAAACAGAGAAACTCACCTCTTCAAATTGTTTCCTTGAAAAATTTGCCATGTTCCCTGAATTCCTGTGGCCATTACCTGCACCAGGACATTTTTTGAGGGCAGGTGTCCTTTACAGCCCTGTAGTAATTGTGAATATCACATGACCATTAGTTCTGCATTTAAAGCTGCTGTTGCAGGAAACGGCCACAAGGGGGCAGCATTTCTATATTCCCAACTCTGGTTACTAGGGCAACACAGCCTTCCTGGAAGTCCTGTTTGTAGGTTGTAAAGTAGAGTGGAATGTGCCAGGACAAACCCCCAGAAACTATGTCTACTTATTTGTTGTTGATATTCTCAGTTTAATTTTCATTTTTCTCAGAGCAAATTTGATTGCAATGTTGTGTTTGTTCTAGGTGTACAGAATGTCTTTCATTGATTCATATATCTTTTCATGTTTGGATCCTGTTCCGTAGAGATTATTACAGAATGTTGTGTAGACCTCTCTTGGTATTCGGTATGTCTGATGATTATATATTTTATAAGTATTAGCATATGTCTGTTAAACCCAATATCCTCCGTTATACATTCCTCACACCTTTCCGTTTGGTTAAGCACAAGCTTGTTTTCTGAACACGTGAGTGTCCTTCTCTGTGGAAATAGGTTCATTCCTATCAATTTTTAGATAAGACCTATACGTGATATCATAGGATATGTGTCTCTCGCTTTCTGACTTACTTCAAGGTGTGTGATTGTCTGTAGCCTCGTCTATGGTGCTGCAAACGGCATTGTTTCATTCTTTTCTGTGTCTAATATTGCATTGTGTACATGGACCACTTTTTCGTCCATTCATCTGATGATGGACATTTTTGTTGCTTCCATGTCTTGGCTATTGTAAATACTGCTGCAATACACGATGTTCCATCCTGTGTCTTTTTGATTCTGGCTTTCACAGGTGACAGGCCCAATAGCGGGCCTTCCGGATCATATGGGGACTCAATTTTTACCTTTCAACGCACTGCCATTCTGTTCCTATTATTGGCGGTGACCAGTTTACATCCCACTTAGACCGAGAGGTTACGCTATTCTCCACAACTTCTTCAACATCTATTGTTTGTTGACGTTTTGCTGATGGTCATTCTGACTGGTGTGAGGTGATACGTTTGTGTAGATTGGATTTGCATGCGTCTAATAATTCCTGATGTTTTGCGAGGATCAATGTCCTTTTCATTTTTTTTTAAGATTCAGCTAAACTTACAACTTCAAATTTCCTTCTTGAAAAATTTGCCGCGTTTGGATTTTTTTGGCCATTCCCTACCCCAGGACCGTTTTTGAGGGCATGAGTCATTTACAGCCCTGCAGTCCTTGTGAATATCAGTGACCATTAGCAGTGGATTTAAAGCTGCTGTTTGAGGAAACGGCCTTAAGGTGGCAGCATTTCTACGTTGCCAACTCTGCTTGCTAGGGAAACAGAACCTTGCTGCAAGTTGTGCTTTTAGGTTGCAGATTAGAGTGGAATGTGTCAGGACAAACCCCCATAAGTTTTAGCCTCCTTAATTCTTGTTTGTGTCTTTAAGTTTTCATTTTTATCAGAGCAAATTGGATTTTAAAATGTCTTTTGTTCTAGCTGCACAGAATCTTGTTCATGTACACATATACATATATCTATTGATCTTTGTGTCCTTTTCCATGTAGGTTATTGTAGAGTGTTGAATAGACCACTCTTGGTATTCCATAGGTCTTTGGGGATGATATATTTTATATGTATTAGTATATGTTTGTTAACCCCAATATCCTAATTTGTCCATTCCTCACACCTTTTCTTTGGCTTAACCATAAGTTTGTCTTCTCCATCTGAGATCGTCTTTCCCTATGGAAATATGTTCATTTTTATGAATTTTCAGATAACATAAGTGATATCGTAGAACATTTGTCTTTCGCAATCTGACTTACTTCACGTTGTGTGATTATCTCTAGGCTCATCCGTGGTGCTGCATATGCCATTCTTTTATTTTTTTTCGTGGCTAATATTCCATTCTGTACATATACCACTTCTTCTTTGTCCATTCATCTGTTTATGGAGCTTTTTTTTGCTTCCATGTCTTGGCTCTTTCAATATTGCTGCAGTGCACATTTGCCTGCCTCTGTCTTTCCGATTCTGGTGGTCTTAGGTTATAGGCCCCGAAGGTGCCCTGCCGCATCATACGGTAGCTCAATTTTTACCTTTTAAAGCAGCTGCATTCAGTTTTCATTAGTGCTGTTAGCACTTTACACCCCATCAGCAGCTAGAAGGTACACAGTTCCCTAAAACCTCTTCAGCATTTATAGTTTGTAGACTTTTTGCTGATGGTCATTTGACTGGTGTGAGCTGAAACCTTTGTGGACGTGGGATTTGCATGCAGCTAATAATTCCTTATACTGAGCTATAGGCATGTCTTTTTTTTTCTTTTCCTTTTTTTTTAAAGAGTGAGTACAACTTCCCTCTCATATTGACTTCTTGAAAACTTTGTCATGTGTTGAAATTTCTTGCCTATTCCCTACCCCAGGACATTTTTTGAGGGCAGGTATCATTTACAGCCCCGCAGTCCTCGTGACTATTAAGCGACCATTAGCACTGTGTTTAAAGCTGCTGTTGTGGGAAACAGCCACAAGGCGGCAGCATTATTACGTTCTCAACTCTTGTTACTAGGGCAACAGAGTCTTCCTGGACGTCGTGTTCCTCGGTTGTAAATTAGAGTGGAATGTGCTGGGACAAGCCCCCAGAAGTTTATGTCTCCTTACTTATGTTCGTTTTTTAAATTTAATTTATATTTCTTATCGGAGGAAATTTGATTAGAGTGTTGTGATTGTCTGGCTGTACAGAATCTGGTCAATGATTCATACATATGTCTGTTCATCTTCGGATCCTGTTACCATGTATGTTATTACAGAATGTTGAGTAGACCTCCCTTGGTATTTGGTAGGTGTTTTGTCATGATATATTTTATATGTATTGGTGATTATATAATTCATATAGTTTATATGTTATATGTTTATATACATTTAACATACATTAGTATATGTATGCTACCCCCATAATCCTAATTTATCCATCCTCCCCCCTTTCATTTTGGTTAACCATTAGTTTGTTTTATCAGTCTGTGAGTGTGTTTTTCTGTGGAAATATGTTCATTGGGAGCAATCTTAGGATGGATAACACGTATAAATGATATCATAGGATATTTGTCATTCCTTTTTGACTTACTTAACGTACTATGATTATTTCTAGGCTCATGTGTAGTCCTGAAAACGGCATTGTTCATTTTTTTCCCGAGGCTACTATTCCATTCGGTACGTACACCAATTCTTCTTTGTCCATTTATCTGTTGATGGACATTTTGTTTGCGTGCATGGCTTGGCTATTGTAAATATTGCTGCAGTGCATGTTTGCCTGTCTGTGCCTTTCCCATTCTGGTCTTCTTAGGGTATAGGCCCATTAGGGGATCAGCCGTATGATATGGTAGCTCAATTTTTACCTTTTAAACGCAGCTCCGTTCTGTTCTCATGATTAGCTGTTACCAGTTTACATCCAACCAACAGCATAGTGGGTATGCATTTCTCCCCCCACCCGTCAGCATGCATTGTTTGTAGACTTTGTACGGATGGCATTTTGAATATTGGGTGGTGAAATCTTTCTGTAGTTTGGATTTGCATCCAACCAATAATTCCTGGTATTGAGCTTTTATCCATGTTCTTCTTTTTTTAAAACAACCGAGTGAGTAACACTTACCTCTTCAAATTGTTTTCTTGAAAAATTTTCCGTGTTGTGAACTTTCTTGGCCATTACCTACCCCAGGACATGTTTTGAGGACACGTGTCATTTACGGCCCTACAATTACTGTGAATCTCAAGTGACCCTTAGCCCTGTGTTTAAAGCTGCTGTTGTGGGAAACGGCCACAAGGCGGCAGCATTTCTCCATTCCCAAGTCTGGTTACTAGGGCAGCAGAGCCTTCCTGAAAGTTGTGTTCCTAGGTTGTAAATTAGAATGGGATGTGCCAGGGAAAACCCCAATAACTTTATGTCTCATTAATTGTTGTTCGTGGTTTTAATTTTTTAAATTGGGGTAATGAGCAGAATAGTGTTTGTTCTGGGTGTGCACAATCAGGTTCAATTGAACATTATATATATCTACTCATGTACAGATCCTCTTCCCATGTAAATTACTATTATTTTTTTAAATAAATTTATTTTATTTATTTATTTATTTTTGGCTGAGTTGGATCTTCGTTGCTGCATGTGGGCTTTCTCCAGTTGCGGTGAGCGGGGGCTACTCTCCGTTGCGGTGCACCGGCTTCTCACTGCAGTGGCTTCTCTTGTTGCGGAGCACGGGCTCTAGGCGTGTGGGCTTCAGTAGTTGTGGTGCATGGGCTCAGTAGTTATGGCTCATGGGCTCCAGAGCGTAGGCTCATTAGTTGTGGTGCACGGGCTTAGTTGCTCTGCTGCATGTGGGACCTTCCCGAACCAGGGATCGAACCTGTGTCCCCTGCATTGGCAGGTGGATTCTTAACCACGGTGCCACCAGGCAAGCCCCCGTGTAAATTATTACAGAGCGTTCAGTAGACCTCCCTTGGTATATGGTCGGTCTTTTTGATACGTGTGTTTAATATGTATTTGTATACGTACGGTAACCCTAATCTTAATGTATCCATTCCTCCCACCTTTCCTTTTAGATAACCATAGTTTGTTTTCTAAGTCTGTGAGAGTCTTTCTCTGTGGAAATATGTTCATACGTGTCAGTTGTTAGGTAACAGCTAGGAGTGGTATCACAGGTTATTTGTCGGCTGCTTTCCGACTTACCTCATGTTCTGTGATTATCTCTAGGCTCATCTATGGTGCTGCAAAGAGCAGTGTTTCATCCTTTTCCATGGCGAATATTGCATTGTGTACATGGACCACTTCTTCTTTGTGCATTCATCTGTGGATGGACATTTTGGTTACTTCCAAGTCTTGGCAATGCTAAATATTGATGCAGTGCAGGATTGCCAGCCTGTGTCTTTTGGATTCTGGTCTTCTCAGGGATTAGGCCCAGCAGTGGGCCTACTAGATCATATGGTGGTTCAAATTTTTCCCTTTCAACGCACCTCCATTCTGTTCTCACTACTGGCTGTTACCAGTTTACATGCCACCAGCAACTAGAGGGTACACAGTTCTCTAAAACCCCTTCAGAATTTATTGTTTGTAGACTTTTTACTGATGGCATTTTGAGTGTTGGGTGGTGATACCTTCTTGTAGGTTGGATTTGCATGCGTCTAATAATTCCCGATATTGAGCTTTCATCTACGTTTTTTTTTTAAGTAAAACAGAGAAACTCACCTCTTCAAATTGTTTCCTTGAAAAATGTGCCATGTTCCCTGAATTCCTGTGGCCATTACCTGCACCAGGACATATTTTGAGGGCAGGTGTCCTTTACAGCCCTGTAGTAATTGTGAATATCACATGACCATTAGTTCTGCATTTAAAGCTGCTGTTGCAGGAAACGGCCACAAGGGGGCAGCATTTCTATATTCCCAACTCTGGTTACTAGGGCAACACAGCCTTCCTGGAAGTCCTGTTTGTAGGTTGTAAAGTAGAGTGGAATGTGCCAGGACAAACCCCCAGAAACTATGTCTACTTATTTGTTGTTGATATTCTCAGTTTAATTTTCATTTTTCTCAGAGCAAATTTGATTGCAATGTTGTGTTTGTTCTAGGTGTACAGAATGTCTTTCATTGATTCATATATCTTTTCATGTTTGGATCCTGTTCCGTAGAGATTATTACAGAATGTTGTGTAGACCTCTCTTGGTATTCGGTATGTCTGATGATTATATATTTTATAAGTATTAGCATATGTCTGTTAAACCCAATATCCTCCGTTATACATTCCTCACACCTTTCCGTTTGGTTAAGCACAAGCTTGTTTTCTGAACACGTGAGTGTCCTTCTCTGTGGAAATAGGTTCATTCCTATCAATTTTTAGATAAGACCTATACGTGATATCATAGGATATGTGTCTCTCGCTTTCTGACTTACTTCAAGGTGTGTGATTGTCTGTAGCCTCGTCTATGGTGCTGCAAACGGCATTGTTTCATTCTTTTCTGTGTCTAATATTGCATTGTGTACATGGACCACTTTTTCGTCCATTCATCTGATGATGGACATTTTTGTTGCTTCCATGTCTTGGCTATTGTAAATACTGCTGCAATACACGATGTTCCATCCTGTGTCTTTTTGATTCTGGCTTTCACAGGTGACAGGCCCAATAGTGGGCCTTCCGGATCATATGGGGACTCAATTTTTACCTTTCAACGCACTGCCATTCTGTTCCTATTATTGGCGGTGACCAGTTTACATCCCACTTAGACCGAGAGGTTACGCTATTCTCCACAACTTCTTCAACATCTATTGTTTGTTGACGTTTTGCTGATGGTCATTCTGACTGGTGTGAGGTGATACGTTTGTGTAGATTGGATTTGCATGCGTCTAATAATTCCTGATGTTTTGCGTGGATCAATGTCCTTTTCATTTTTTTTTAAGATTCAGCTAAACTTACAACTTCAAATTTCCTTCTTGAAAAATTTGCCGCGTTTGGATTTTTTTGGCCATTCCCTACCCCAGGACAGTTTTTGAGGGCATGAGTCATTTACAGCCCTGCACTCCTTGTGAATATCAGTGACCATTAGCAGTGGATTTAAAGCTGCTGTTTGAGGAAACGGCCTTAAGGTGGCAGCATTTCTACGTTGGCAACTCTGCTTGCTAGGGAAACAGAACCTTGCTGCAAGTTGTGCTTTTAGGTTGCAGATTAGAGTGGAATGTGTCAGGACAAACCCCCATAAGTTTTAGCCTCCTTAATTCTTGTTTGTGTCTTTAAGTTTTCATTTTTATCAGAGCAAATTGGATTTTAAAATGTCTTTTGTTCTAGCTGCACAGAATCTTGTTCATGTACACATATACATATATCTATTGATCTTTGTGTCCTTTTCCATGTAGGTTATTGTAGAGTGTTGAATAGACCACTCTTGGTATTCCATAGGTCTTTGGGGATGATATATTTTATATGTATTAGCATATGTTTGTTAACCCCAATATCCTAATTTGTCCATTCCTCACACCTTTTCTTTGGCTTAACCATAAGTTTGTCTTCTCCATCTGAGATCGTCTTTCCCTATGGAAATATGTTCATTTTTATGAATTTTCAGATAACATAAGTGATATCGTAGAACATTTGTCTTTCGCAATGTGACTTACTTCACGTTGTGTGATTATCTCTAGGCTCATCCGTGGTGCTGCATATGCCATTCTTTTATTTTTTTTCGTGGCTAATATTCCATTCTGTACATATACCACTTCTTCTTTGTCCATTCATCTGTTTATGGAGCTTTTTTTTGCTTCCATGTCTTGGCTCTTTCAATATTGCTGCAGTGCACATTTGCCTGCCTCTGTCTTTCCGATTCTGGTGGTCTTAGGTTATAGGCCCAGAAGGTGCCCTGCCGCATCATACGGTAGCTCAATTTTTACCTTTTAAAGCAGCTGCATTCAGTTTTCATTAGTGCTGTTAGCACTTTACACCCCATCAGCAGCTAGAAGGTACACAGTTCCCTAAAACCTCTTCAGCATTTATAGTTTGTAGACTTTTTGCTGATGGTCATTTGACTGGTGTGAGCTGAAACCTTTGTGGACGTGGGATTTGCATGCAGCTAATAATTCCTTATACTGAGCTATAGGCATGTCTTTTTTTTTCTTTTCCTTTTTTTTAAAGAGTGAGTACAACTTCCCTCTCATATTGACTTCTTGAAAACTTTGTCATGTGTTGAAATTTCTTGCCTATTCCCTACCCCAGGACATTTTTTGAGGGCAGGTATCATTTACAGCCCCGCAGTCCTCGTGACTATTAAGCGACCATTAGCACTGTGTTTAAAGCTGCTGTTGTGGGAAACAGCCACAAGGCGGCAGCATTATTACGTTCTCAACTCTTGTTACTAGGGCAACAGAGTCTTCCTGGACGTCGTGTTCCTCGGTTGTAAATTAGAGTGGAATGTGCTGGGACAAGCCCCCAGAAGTTTATGTCTCCTTACTTATGTTCGTTTTTTAAATTTAATTTATATTTCTTATCGGAGGAAATTTGATTAGAGTGTTGTGATTGTCTGGCTGTACAGAATCTGGTCAATGATTCGTACATATGTCTGTTCATCTTCGGATCCTGTTACCATGTATGTTATTACAGAATGTTGAGTAGACCTCCCTTGGTATTTGGTAGGTGTTTTGTCATGATATATTTTATATGTATTGGTGATTATATAATTCATATAGTTTATATGTTATATGTTTATATACATTTAACATACATTAGTATATGTATGCTACCCCCATAATCCTAATTTATCCATCCTCCCCCCTTTCATTTTGGTTAACCATTAGTTTGTTTTATCAGTCTGTGAGTGTGTTTTTCTGTGGAAATATGTTCATTGGGAGCAATCTTAGGATGGATAACACGTATAAATGATATCATAGGATATTTGTCATTCCTTTTTGACTTACTTAACGTACTATGATTATTTCTAGGCTCATGTGTAGTCCTGAAAACGGCATTGTTCATTTTTTTCCCGAGGCTACTATTCCATTCGGTACGTACACCACTTCTTCTTTGTCCATTTGTCTGTTGATGGACATTTTGTTTGCTTGCATGGCTTGGCTATTGTAAATATTGCTGCAGTGCATGTTTGCCTGTCTGTGCCTTTCCCATTCTGGTCTTCTTAGGGTATAGGCCCATTAGGGGATCGGCCGCATGATATGGTAGCTCAATTTTTACCTTTTAAACGCAGCTCCGTTCTGTTCTCATGATTAGCTGTTACCAGTTTACATCCAACCAACAGCATAGTGGGTATGCATTTCTCCCCCAACCCGTCAGCATGCATTGTTTGTAGACTTTGTACGGATGGCATTTTGAATATTGGGTGGTGAAATCTTTTTGTAGTTTGGATTTGCATCCAACCAATAATTCCTGATATTGAGCTTTTATCCATGTTCTTCTTTTTTTAAAACAACCGAGTGAGTAACACTTACCTCTTCAAATTGTTTTCTTGAAAAATTTTCCGTGTTGTGAACTTTCTTGGCCATTACCTACCCCAGGACATTTTTTGAGGACACGTGTCATTTACGGCCCTACAATTACTGTGAATCTCAAGTGACCCTTAGCCCTGTGTTTAAAGCTGCTGTTGTGGGAAACGGCCACAAGGCGGCAGCATTTCTCCATTCCCAAGTCTGGTTACTAGGGCAGCAGAGCCTTCCTGAAAGTTGTGTTCCTAGGTTGTAAATTAGAATGGGATGTGCCAGGGAAAACCCCAATAACTTTATGTCTCATTAATTGTTGTTCGTGGTTTTAATTTTTTAAATTGGGGTAATGAGCAGAATAGTGTTTGTTCTGGGTGTGCACAATCAGGTTCAATTGAACATTATATATATCTACTCATGTACAGATCCTCTTCCCATGTAAATTACTATTATTTTTTTAAATAAATTTATTTTATTTATTTATTTATTTTTGGCTGAGTTGGATCTTCGTTGCTGCATGTGGGCTTTCTCCAGTTGCGGTGAGCGGGGGCTACTCTCCGTTGCGGTGCACCGGCTTCTCACTGCAGTGGCTTCTCTTGTTGCGGAGCACGGGCTCTAGGCGTGTGGGCTTCAGTAGTTGTGGTGCATGGGCTCAGTAGTTATGGCTCATGGGCTCCAGAGCGTAGGCTCATTAGTTGTGGTGCACGGGCTTAGTTGCTCTGCTGCATGTGGGACCTTCCCGAACCAGGGATCGAACCTGTGTCCCCTGCATTGGCAGGTGGATTCTTAACCACGGTGCCACCAGGCAAGCCCCCGTGTAAATTATTACAGAGCGTTCAGTAGACCTCCCTTGGTATATGGTCGGTCTTTTTGATACGTGTGTTTAATATGTATTTGTATACGTACGGTAACCCTAATCTTAATGTATCCATTCCTCCCACCTTTCCTTTTAGATAACCATAGTTTGTTTTCTAAGTCTGTGAGAGTCTTTCTCTGTGGAAATATGTTCATACGTGTCAGTTGTTAGGTAACAGCTAGGAGTGGTATCACAGGTTATTTGTCGGCTGCTTTCCGACTTACCTCATGTTCTGTGATTATCTCTAGGCTCATCTATGGTGCTGCAAAGAGCAGTGTTTCATCCTTTTCCATGGCGAATATTGCATTGTGTACATGGACCACTTCTTCTTTGTGCATTCATCTGTGGATGGACATTTTGGTTACTTCCAAGTCTTGGCAATGCTAAATATTGATGCAGTGCAGGATTGCCAGCCTGTGTCTTTTGGATTCTGGTCTTCTCAGGGATTAGGCCCAGCAGTGGGCCTACTAGATCATATGGTGGTTCAAATTTTTCCCTTTCAACGCACCTCCATTCTGTTCTCACTACTGGCTGTTACCAGTTTACATGCCACCAGCAACTAGAGGGTACACAGTTCTCTAAAACCCCTTCAGAATTTATTGTTTGTAGACTTTTTACTGATGGCATTTTGAGTGTTGGGTGGTGATACCTTCTTGTAGGTTGGATTTGCATGCGTCTAATAATTCCCGATATTGAGCTTTCATCTACGTTTTTTTTTTTAAGTAAAACAGAGAAACTCACCTCTTCAAATTGTTTCCTTGAAAAATGTGCCATGTTCCCTGAATTCCTGTGGCCATTACCTGCACCAGGACATTTTTTGAGGGCAGGTGTCCTTTACAGCCCTGTAGTAATTGTGAATATCACATGACCATTAGTTCTGCATTTAAAGCTGCTGTTGCAGGAAACGGCCACAAGGGGGCAGCATTTCTATATTCCCAACTCTGGTTACTAGGGCAACACAGCCTTCCTGGAAGTCCTGTTTGTAGGTTGTAAAGTAGAGTGGAATGTGCCAGGACAAACCCCCAGAAACTATGTCTACTTATTTGTTGTTGATATTCTCAGTTTAATTTTCATTTTTCTCAGAGCAAATTTGATTGCAATGTTGTGTTTGTTCTAGGTGTACAGAATGTCTTTCATTGATTCATATATCTTTTCATGTTTGGATCCTGTTCCGTAGAGATTATTACAGAATGTTGTGTAGACCTCTCTTGGTATTCGGTATGTCTGATGATTATATATTTTATAAGTATTAGCATATGTCTGTTAAACCCAATATCCTCCGTTATACATTCCTCACACCTTTCCGTTTGGTTAAGCACAAGCTTGTTTTCTGAACACGTGAGTGTCCTTCTCTGTGGAAATAGGTTCATTCCTATCAATTTTTAGATAAGACCTATACGTGATATCATAGGATATGTGTCTCTCGCTTTCTGACTTACTTCAAGGTGTGTGATTGTCTGTAGCCTCGTCTATGGTGCTGCAAACGGCATTGTTTCATTCTTTTCTGTGTCTAATATTGCATTGTGTACATGGACCACTTTTTCGTCCATTCTTCTGATGATGGACATTTTTGTTGCTTCCATGTCTTGGCTATTGTAAATACTGCTGCAATACACGATGTTCCATCCTGTGTCTTTTTGATTCTGGCTTTCACAGGTGACAGGCCCAATAGTGGGCCTTCCGGATCATATGGGGACTCAATTTTTACCTTTCAACGCACTGCCATTCTGTTCCTATAATTGGCGGTGACCAGTTTACATCCCACTTAGACCGAGAGGTTACGCTATTCTCCACAACTTCTTCAACATCTATTGTTTGTTGACGTTTTGCTGATGGTCATTCTGACTGGTGTGAGGTGATACGTTTGTGTAGATTGGATTTGCATGCGTCTAATAATTCCTGATGTTTTGCGTGGATCAATGTCCTTTTCATTTTTTTTTAAGATTCAGCTAAACTTACAACTTCAAATTTCCTTCTTGAAAAATTTGCCGCGTTTGGATTTTTTTGGCCATTCCCTACCCCAGGACAGTTTTTGAGGGCATGAGTCATTTACAGCCCTGCACTCCTTGTGAATATCAGTGACCATTAGCAGTGGATTTAAAGCTGCTGTTTGAGGAAACGGCCTTAAGGTGGCAGCATTTCTACGTTGGCAACTCTGCTTGCTAGGGAAACAGAACCTTGCTGCAAGTTGTGCTTTTAGGTTGCAGATTAGAGTGGAATGTGTCAGGACAAACCCCCATAAGTTTTAGCCTCCTTAATTCTTGTTTGTGTCTTTAAGTTTTCATTTTTATCAGAGCAAATTGGATTTTAAAATGTCTTTTGTTCTAGCTGCACAGAATCTTGTTCATGTACACATATACATATATCTATTGATCTTTGTGTCCTTTTCCATGTAGGTTATTGTAGAGTGTTGAATAGACCACTCTTGGTATTCCATAGGTCTTTGGGGATGATATATTTTATATGTATTAGTATATGTTTGTTAACCCCAATATCCTAATTTGTCCATTCCTCACACCTTTTCTTTGGCTTAACCATAAGTTTGTCTTCTCCATCTGAGATCGTCTTTCCCTATGGAAATATGTTCATTTTTATGAATTTTCAGATAACATAAGTGATATCGTAGAACATTTGTCTTTCACAATCTGACTTACTTCACGTTGTGTGATTATCTCTAGGCTCATCCGTGGTGCTGCATATGCCATTCTTTTATTTTTTTTCGTGGCTAATATTCCATTCTGTACATATACCACTTCTGCTTTGTCCATTCATCTGTTTATGGAGCTTTTTTTTGCTTCCATGTCTTGGCTCTTTCAATATTGCTGCAGTGCACATTTGCCTGCCTCTGTCTTTCCGATTCTGGTGGTCTTAGGTTATAGGCCCAGAAGGTGCCCTGCCGCATCATACGGTAGCTCAATTTTTACCTTTTAAAGCAGCTGCATTCAGTTTTCATTAGTGCTGTTAGCACTTTACACCCCATCAGCAGCTAGAAGGTACACAGTTCCCTAAAACCTCTTCAGCATTTATAGTTTGTAGACTTTTTGCTGATGGTCATTTGACTGGTGTGAGCTGAAACCTTTGTGGACGTGGGATTTGCATGCAGCTAATAATTCCTTATACTGAGCTATAGGCATGTCTTTTTTTTTTCTTTTCCTAGTTTTTTAAAGAGTGAGTACAACTTCCCTCTCATATTGACTTCTTGAAAACTTTGTCATGTGTTGAAATTTCTTGCCTATTCCCTACCCCAGGACATTTTTTGAGGGCAGGTATCATTTACAGCCCCGCAGTCCTCGTGACTATTAAGCGACCATTAGCACTGTGTTTAAAGCTGCTGTTGTGGGAAACAGCCACAAGGCGGCAGCATTATTACGTTCTCAACTCTTGTTACTAGGGCAACAGAGTCTTCCTGGACGTCGTGTTCCTCGGTTGTAAATTAGAGTGGAATGTGCTGGGACAAGCCCCCAGAAGTTTATGTCTCCTTACTTATGTTCGTTTTTTAAATTTAATTTATATTTCTTATCGGAGGAAATTTGATTAGAGTGTTGTGATTGTCTGGCTGTACAGAATCTGGTCAATGATTCATACATATGTCTGTTCATCTTCGGATCCTGTTACCATGTACGTTATTACAGAATGTTGAGTAGACCTCCCTTGGTATTTGGTAGGTGTTTTGTCATGATATATTTTATATGTATTGGTGATTATATAATTCATATAGTTTATATGTTATATGTTTATATACATTTAACATACATTAGTATATGTATGCTACCCCCATAATCCTAATTTATCCATCCTCCCACCTTTCATTTTGGTTAACCATTAGTTTGTTTTATCAGTCTGTGAGTGTGTTTTTCTGTGGAAATATGTTCATTGGGAGCAATCTTAGGATGGATAACACGTATAAATGATATCATAGGATATTTGTCATTCCTTTTTGACTTACTTAACGTACTATGATTATTTCTAGGCTCATGTGTAGTCCTGAAAACGGCATTGTTCATTTTTTTCCCGAGGCTACTATTCCATTCGGTACGTACACCACTTCTTCTTTGTCCATTTATCTGTTGATGGACATTTTGTTTGCTTGCATGGCTTGGCTATTGTAAATATTGCTGCAGTGCATGTTTGCCTGTCTGTGCCTTTCCCATTCTGGTCTTCTTAGGGTATAGGCCCATTAGGGGATCGGCCGCATGATATGGTAGCTCAATTTTTACCTTTTAAACGCAGCTCCGTTCTGTTCTCATGATTAGCTGTTACCAGTTTACATCCAACCAACAGCATAGTGGGTATGCATTTCTCCCCCAACCCGTCAGCATGCATTGTTTGTAGACTTTGTACGGATGGCATTTTGAATATTGGGTGGTGAAATCTTTTTGTAGTTTGGATTTGCATCCAACCAATAATTCCTGATATTGAGCTTTTATCCATGTTCTTCTTTTTTTAAAACAACCGAGTGAGTAACACTTACCTCTTCAAATTGTTTTCTTGAAAAATTTTCCGTGTTGTGAACTTTCTTGGCCATTACCTACCCCAGGACATTTTTTGAGGACACGTGTCATTTACGGCCCTACAATTACTGTGAATCTCAAGTGACCCTTAGCCCTGTGTTTAAAGCTGCTGTTGTGGGAAACGGCCACAAGGCGGCAGCATTTCTCCATTCCCAAGTCTGGTTACTAGGGCAGCAGAGCCTTCCTGAAAGTTGTGTTCCTAGGTTGTAAATTAGAATGGGATGTGCCAGGGAAAACCCCAATAACTTTATGTCTCATTAATTGTTGTTCGTGGTTTTAATTTTTTAAATTGGGGTAATGAGCAGAATAGTGTTTGTTCTGGGTGTGCACAATCAGGTTCAATTGAACATTATATATATCTACTCATGTACAGATCCTCTTCCCATGTAAATTACTATTATTTTTTTAAATAAATTTATTTTATTTATTTATTTATTTTTGGCTGAGTTGGATCTTCGTTGCTGCATGTGGGCTTTCTCCAGTTGCGGTGAGCGGGGGCTACTCTCCGTTGCGGTGCACCGGCTTCTCACTGCAGTGGCTTCTCTTGTTGCGGAGCACGGGCTCTAGGCGTGTGGGCTTCAGTAGTTGTGGTGCATGGGCTCAGTAGTTATGGCTCATGGGCTCCAGAGCGTAGGCTCATTAGTTGTGGTGCACGGGCTTAGTTGCTCTGCTGCATGTGGGACCTTCCCGAACCAGGGATCGAACCTGTGTCCCCTGCATTGGCAGGTGGATTCTTAACCACGGTGCCACCAGGCAAGCCCCCGTGTAAATTATTACAGAGCGTTCAGTAGACCTCCCTTGGTATATGGTCGGTCTTTTTGATACGTGTGTTTAATATGTATTTGTATACGTACGGTAACCCTAATCTTAATGTATCCATTCCTCCCACCTTTCCTTTTAGATAACCATAGTTTGTTTTCTAAGTCTGTGAGAGTCTTTCTCTGTGGAAATATGTTCATACGTGTCAGTTGTTAGGTAACAGCTAGGAGTGGTATCACAGGTTATTTGTCGGCTGCTTTCCGACTTACCTCATGTTCTGTGATTATCTCTAGGCTCATCTATGGTGCTGCAAAGAGCAGTGTTTCATCCTTTTCCATGGCGAATATTGCATTGTGTACATGGACCACTTCTTCTTTGTGCATTCATCTGTGGATGGACATTTTGGTTACTTCCAAGTCTTGGCAATGCTAAATATTGATGCAGTGCAGGATTGCCAGCCTGTGTCTTTTGGATTCTGGTCTTCTCAGGGATTAGGCCCAGCAGTGGGCCTACTAGATCATATGGTGGTTCAAATTTTTCCCTTTCAACGCACCTCCATTCTGTTCTCACTACTGGCTGTTACCAGTTTACATGCCACCAGCAACTAGAGGGTACACAGTTCTCTAAAACCCCTTCAGAATTTATTGTTTGTAGACTTTTTACTGATGGCATTTTGAGTGTTGGGTGGTGATACCTTCTTGTAGGTTGGATTTGCATGCGTCTAATAATTCCCGATATTGAGCTTTCATCTACTTTTTTTTTTTAAGTAAAACAGAGAAACTCACCTCTTCAAATTGTTTCCTTGAAAAATGTGCCATGTTCCCTGAATTCCTGTGGCCATTACCTGCACCAGGACATTTTTTGAGGGCAGGTGTCCTTTACAGCCCTGTAGTAATTGTGACTATCACATGACCATTAGTTCTGCATTTAAAGCTGCTGTTGCAGGAAACGGCCACAAGGGGGCAGCATTTCTATATTCCCAACTCTGGTTACTAGGGCAACACAGCCTTCCTGGAAGTCCTGTTTGTAGGTTGTAAAGTAGAGTGGAATGTGCCAGGACAAACCCCCAGAAACTATGTCTACTTATTTGTTGTTGATATTCTCAGTTTAATTTTCATTTTTCTCAGAGCAAATTTGATTGCAATGTTGTGTTTGTTCTAGGTGTACAGAATGTCTTTCATTGATTCATATATCTTTTCATGTTTGGATCCTGTTCCGTAGAGATTATTACAGAATGTTGTGTAGACCTCTCTTGGTATTCGGTATGTCTGATGATTATATATTTTATAAGTATTAGCATATGTCTGTTAAACCCAATATCCTCCGTTATACATTCCTCACACCTTTCCGTTTGGTTAAGCACAAGCTTGTTTTCTGAACACGTGAGTGTCCTTCTCTGTGGAAATAGGTTCATTCCTATCAATTTTTAGATAAGACCTATACGTGATATCATAGGATATGTGTCTCTCGCTTTCTGACTTACTTCAAGGTGTGTGATTGTCTGTAGCCTCGTCTATGGTGCTGCAAACGGCATTGTTTCATTCTTTTCTGTGTCTAATATTGCATTGTGTACATGGACCACTTTTTCGTCCATTCTTCTGATGATGGACATTTTTGTTGCTTCCATGTCTTGGCTATTGTAAATACTGCTGCAATACACGATGTTCCATCCTGTGTCTTTTTGATTCTGGCTTTCACAGGTGACAGGCCCAATAGTGGGCCTTCCGGATCATATGGGGACTCAATTTTTACCTTTCAACGCACTGCCATTCTGTTCCTATTATTGGCGGTGACCAGTTTACATCCCACTTAGACCGAGAGGTTACGCTATTCTCCACAACTTCTTCAACATCTATTGTTTGTTGACGTTTTGCTGATGGTCATTCTGACTGGTGTGAGGTGATACGTTTGTGTAGATTGGATTTGCATGCGTCTAATAATTCCTGATGTTTTGCGTGGATCAATGTCCTTTTCATTTTTTTTTAAGATTCAGCTAAACTTACAACTTCAAATTTCCTTCTTGAAAAATTTGCCGTGTTTGGATTTTTTTGGCCATTCCCTACCCCAGGACAGTTTTTGAGGGCATGAGTCATTTACAGCCCTGCAGTCCTTGTGAATATCAGTGACCATTAGCAGTGGATTTAAAGCTGCTGTTTGAGGAAACGGCCTTAAGGTGGCAGCATTTCTACGTTGGCAACTCTGCTTGCTAGGGAAACAGAACCTTGCTGCAAGTTGTGCTTTTAGGTTGCAGATTAGAGTGGAATGTGTCAGGACAAACCCCCATAAGTTTTAGCCTCCTTAATTCTTGTTTGTGTCTTTAAGTTTTCATTTTTATCAGAGCAAATTGGATTTTAAAATGTCTTTTGTTCTAGCTGCACAGAATCTTGTTCATGTACACATATACATATATCTATTGATCTTTGTGTCCTTTTCCATGTAGGTTATTGTAGAGTGTTGAATAGACCACTCTTGGTATTCCATAGGTCTTTGGGGATGATATATTTTATATGTATTAGTATATGTTTGTTAACCCCAATATCCTAATTTGTCCATTCCTCACACCTTTTCTTTGGCTTAACCATAAGTTTGTCTTCTCCATCTGAGATCGTCTTTCCCTATGGAAATATGTTCATTTTTATGAATTTTCAGATAACATAAGTGATATCGTAGAACATTTGTCTTTCGCAATCTGACTTACTTCACGTTGTGTGATTATCTCTAGGCTCATCCGTGGTGCTGCATATGCCATTCTTTTATTTTTTTTCGTGGCTAATATTCCATTCTGTACATATACCACTTCTGCTTTGTCCATTCATCTGTTTATGGAGCTTTTTTTTGCTTCCATGTCTTGGCTCTTTCAATATTGCTGCAGTGCACATTTGCCTGCCTCTGTCTTTCCGATTCTGGTGGTCTTAGGTTATAGGCCCAGAAGGTGCCCTGCCGCATCATACGGTAGCTCAATTTTTACCTTTTAAAGCAGCTGCATTCAGTTTTCATTAGTGCTGTTAGCACTTTACACCCCATCAGCAGCTAGAAGGTACACAGTTCCCTAAAACCACTTCAGCATTTATAGTTTGTAGACTTTTTGCTGATGGTCATTTGACTGGTGTGAGCTGAAACCTTTGTGGACGTGGGATTTGCATGCAGCTAATAATTCCTTATACTGAGCTATAGGCATGTCTTTTTTTTTTCTTTTCCTTTTTTTTTAAAGAGTGAGTACAACTTCCCTCTCATATTGACTTCTTGAAAACTTTGTCATGTGTTGAAATTTCTTGCCTATTCCCTACCCCAGGACATTTTTTGAGGGCAGGTATCATTTACAGCCCCGCAGTCCTCGTGACTATTAAGCGACCATTAGCACTGTGTTTAAAGCTGCTGTTGTGGGAAACAGCCACAAGGCGGCAGCATTATTACGTTCTCAACTCTTGTTACTAGGGCAACAGAGTCTTCCTGGACGTCGTGTTCCTCGGTTGTAAATTAGAGTGGAATGTGCTGGGACAAGCCCCCAGAAGTTTATGTCTCCTTACTTATGTTCGTTTTTTAAATTTAATTTATATTTCTTATCGGAGGAAATTTGATTAGAGTGTTGTGATTGTCTGGCTGTACAGAATCTGGTCAATGATTCATACATATGTCTGTTCATCTTCGGATCCTGTTACCATGTACGTTATTACAGAATGTTGAGTAGACCTCCCTTGGTATTTGGTAGGTGTTTTGTCATGATATATTTTATATGTATTGGTGATTATATAATTCATATAGTTTATATGTTATATGTTTATATACATTTAACATACATTAGTATATGTATGCTACCCCCATAATCCTAATTTATCCATCCTCCCACCTTTCATTTTGGTTAACCATTAGTTTGTTTTATCAGTCTGTGAGTGTGTTTTTCTGTGGAAATATGTTCATTGGGAGCAATCTTAGGATGGATAACACGTATAAATGATATCATAGGATATTTGTCATTCCTTTTTGACTTACTTAACGTACTATGATTATTTCTAGGCTCATGTGTAGTCCTGAAAACGGCATTGTTCATTTTTTTCCCGAGGCTACTATTCCATTCGGTACGTACACCACTTCTTCTTTGTCCATTTATCTGTTGATGGACATTTTGTTTGCTTGCATGGCTTGGCTATTGTAAATATTGCTGCAGTGCATGTTTGCCTGTCTGTGCCTTTCCCATTCTGGTCTTCTTAGGGTATAGGCCCATTAGGGGATCGGCCGCATGATATGGTAGCTCAATTTTTACCTTTTAAACGCAGCTCCGTTCTGTTCTCATGATTAGCTGTTACCAGTTTACATCCAACCAACAGCATAGTGGGTATGCATTTCTCCCCCAACCCGTCAGCATGCATTGTTTGTAGACTTTGTACGGATGGCATTTTGAATATTGGGTGGTGAAATCTTTTTGTAGTTTGGATTTGCATCCAACCAATAATTCCTGATATTGAGCTTTTATCCATGTTCTTCTTTTTTTAAAACAACCGAGTGAGTAACACTTACCTCTTCAAATTGTTTTCTTGAAAAATTTTCCGTGTTGTGAACTTTCTTGGCCATTACCTACCCCAGGACATTTTTTGAGGACACGTGTCATTTACGGCCCTACAATTACTGTGAATCTCAAGTGACCCTTAGCCCTGTGTTTAAAGCTGCTGTTGTGGGAAACGGCCACAAGGCGGCAGCATTTCTCCATTCCCAAGTCTGGTTACTAGGGCAGCAGAGCCTTCCTGAAAGTTGTGTTCCTAGGTTGTAAATTAGAATGGGATGTGCCAGGGAAAACCCCAATAACTTTATGTCTCATTAATTGTTGTTCGTGGTTTTAATTTTTTAAATTGGGGTAATGAGCAGAATAGTGTTTGTTCTGGGTGTGCACAATCAGGTTCAATTGAACATTATATATATCTACTCATGTACAGATCCTCTTCCCATGTAAATTACTATTATTTTTTTAAATAAATTTATTTTATTTATTTACTTATTTTTGGCTGAGTTGGATCTTCGTTGCTGCATGTGGGCTTTCTCCAGTTGCGGTGAGCGGGGGCTACTCTCCGTTGCGGTGCACCGGCTTCTCACTGCAGTGGCTTCTCTTGTTGCGGAGCACGGGCTCTAGGCGTGTGGGCTTCAGTAGTTGTGGTGCATGGGCTCAGTAGTTATGGCTCATGGGCTCCAGAGCGTAGGCTCATTAGTTGTGGTGCACGGGCTTAGTTGCTCTGCTGCATGTGGGACCTTCCCGAACCAGGGATCGAACCTGTGTCCCCTGCATTGGCAGGTGGATTCTTAACCACGGTGCCACCAGGCAAGCCCCCGTGTAAATTATTACAGAGCGTTCAGTAGACCTCCCTTGGTATATGGTCGGTCTTTTTGATACGTGTGTTTAATA
Organism: Eubalaena glacialis; assembly: GCF_028564815.1. Taxonomy (NCBI): domain Eukaryota; kingdom Metazoa; phylum Chordata; class Mammalia; order Artiodactyla; family Balaenidae; genus Eubalaena; species Eubalaena glacialis. The sequence goes on along the minus strand of NC_083722.1, from coordinate 131,130,170 downwards.
TGTATTTGTATACGTACGGTAACCCTAATCTTAATGTATCCATTCCTCCCACCTTTCCTTTTAGATAACCATAGTTTGTTTTCTAAGTCTGTGAGAGTCTTTCTCTGTGGAAATATGTTCATACGTGTCAGTTGTTAGGTAACAGCTAGGAGTGGTATCACAGGTTATTTGTCGGCTGCTTTCCGACTTACCTCATGTTCTGTGATTATCTCTAGGCTCATCTATGGTGCTGCAAAGAGCAGTGTTTCATCCTTTTCCATGGCGAATATTGCATTGTGTACATGGACCACTTCTTCTTTGTGCATTCATCTGTGGATGGACATTTTGGTTACTTCCAAGTCTTGGCAATGCTAAATATTGATGCAGTGCAGGATTGCCAGCCTGTGTCTTTTGGATTCTGGTCTTCTCAGGGATTAGGCCCAGCAGTGGGCCTACTAGATCATATGGTGGTTCAAATTTTTCCCTTTCAACGCACCTCCATTCTGTTCTCACTACTGGCTGTTACCAGTTTACATGCCACCAGCAACTAGAGGGTACACAGTTCTCTAAAACCCCTTCAGAATTTATTGTTTGTAGACTTTTTACTGATGGCATTTTGAGTGTTGGGTGGTGATACCTTCTTGTAGGTTGGATTTGCATGCGTCTAATAATTCCCGATATTGAGCTTTCATCTACGTTTTTTTTTTTAAGTAAAACAGAGAAACTCACCTCTTCAAATTGTTTCCTTGAAAAATGTGCCATGTTCCCTGAATTCCTGTGGCCATTACCTGCACCAGGACATTTTTTGAGGGCAGGTGTCCTTTACAGCCCTGTAGTAATTGTGAATATCACATGACCATTAGTTCTACATTTAAAGCTGCTGTTGCAGGAAACGGCCACAAGGGGGCAGCATTTCTATATTCCCAACTCTGGTTACTAGGGCAACACAGCCTTCCTGGAAGTCCTGTTTGTAGGTTGTAAAGTAGAGTGGAATGTGCCCCCAGAAACTATGTCTACTTATTTGTTGTTGATATTCTCAGTTTAATTTTCATTTTTCTCAGAGCAAATTTGATTGCAATGTTGTGTTTGTTCTAGGTGTACAGAATGTCTTTCATTGATTCATATATCTTTTCATGTTTGGATCCTGTTCCGTAGAGATTATTACAGAATGTTGTGTAGACCTCTCTTGGTATTCGGTATGTCTGATGATTATATATTTTATAAGTATTAGCATATGTCTGTTAAACCCAATATCCTCCGTTATACATTCCTCACACCTTTCCGTTTGGTTAAGCACAAGCTTGATTTCTGAACACGTGAGTGTCCTTCTCTGTGGAAATAGGTTCATTCCTATCAATTTTTACATAAGACCTATACATGATATCATAGGATATGTGTCTCTCGCTTTCTGACTTACTTCAAGTTGTGTGATTGTCTGTAGCCTCGTCTATGGTGCTGCAAACGGCATTGTTTCATTCTTTTCTGTGTCTAATATTGCATTGTGTACATGGACCACTTTTTCGTCCATTCATCTGATGATGGACATTTTTGTTGCTTCCATGTCTTGGCTATTGTAAATACTGCTGCAATACACGATGTTCCATCCTGTGTCTTTTTGATTCTGGCTTTCACAGGTGACAGGCCCAATAGCGGGCCTTCCGGATCATATGGGGACTCAATTTTTACCTTTCAACGCACTGCCATTCTGTTCCTATTATTGGCGGTGACCAGTTTACATCCCACTTAGACCGAGAGGTTACGCTATTCTCCACAACTTCTTCAACATCTATTGTTTGTTGACGTTTTGCTGATGGTCATTCTGACTGGTGTGAGGTGATACGTTTGTGTAGATTGGATTTGCATGCGTCTAATAATTCCTGATGTTTTGCGTGGATCAATGTCCTTTTCATTTTTTTTTAAGATTCAGCTAAACTTACAACTTCAAATTTCCTTCTTGAAAAATTTGCCGCGTTTGGATTTTTTTGGCCATTCCCTACCCCAGGACAGTTTTTGAGGGCATGAGTCATTTACAGCCCTGCAGTCCTTGTGAATATCAGTGACCATTAGCAGTGGATTTAAAGCTGCTGTTTGAGGAAACGGCCTTAAGGTGGCAGCATTTCTACGTTGGCAACTCTGCTTGCTAGGGAAACAGAACCTTGCTGCAAGTTGTGCTTTTAGGTTGCAGATTAGAGTGGAATGTGTCAGGACAAACCCCCATAAGTTTTAGCCTCCTTAATTCTTGTTTGTGTCTTTAAGTTTTCATTTTTATCAGAGCAAATTGGATTTTAAAATGTCTTTTGTTCTAGCTGCACAGAATCTTGTTCATGTACACATATACATATATCTATTGATCTTTGTGTCCTTTTCCATGTAGGTTATTGTAGAGTGTTGAATAGACCACTCTTGGTATTCCATAGGTCTTTGGGGATGATATATTTTATATGTATTAGTATATGTTTGTTAACCCCAATATCCTAATTTGTCCATTCCTCACACCTTTTCTTTGGCTTAACCATAAGTTTGTCTTCTCCATCTGAGATCGTCTTTCCCTATGGAAATATGTTCATTTTTATGAATTTTCAGATAACATAAGTGATATCGTAGAACATTTGTCTTTCGCAATGTGACTTACTTCACGTTGTGTGATTATCTCTAGGCTCATCCGTGGTGCTGCATATGCCATTCTTTTATTTTTTTTCGTGGCTAATATTCCATTCTGTACATATACCACTTCTGCTTTGTCCATTCATCTGTTTATGGAGCTTTTTTTTGCTTCCATGTCTTGGCTCTTTCAATATTGCTGCAGTGCACATTTGCCTGCCTCTGTCTTTCCGATTCTGGTGGTCTTAGGTTATAGGCCCAGAAGGTGCCCTGCCGCATCATACGGTAGCTCAATTTTTACCTTTTAAAGCAGCTGCATTCAGTTTTCATTAGTGCTGTTAGCACTTTACACCCCATCAGCAGCTAGAAGGTACACAGTTCCCTAAAACCTCTTCAGCATTTATAGTTTGTAGACTTTTTGCTGATGGTCATTTGACTGGTGTGAGCTGAAACCTTTGTGGACGTGGGATTTGCATGCAGCTAATAATTCCTTATACTGAGCTTTAGGCATGTCTTTTTTTTTCTTTTCCTTTTTTTTTAAAGAGTGAGTACAACTTCCCTCTCATATTGACTTCTTGAAAACTTTGTCATGTGTTGAAATTTCTTGCCTATTCCCTACCCCAGGACATTTTTTGAGGGCAGGTATCATTTACAGCCCCGCAGTCCTCGTGACTATTAAGCGACCATTAGCACTGTGTTTAAAGCTGCTGTTGTGGGAAACAGCCACAAGGCGGCAGCATTATTACGTTCTCAACTCTTGTTACTAGGGCAACAGAGTCTTCCTGGACGTCGTGTTCCTCGGTTGTAAATTAGAGTGGAATGTGCTGGGACAAGCCCCCAGAAGTTTATGTCTCCTTACTTATGTTCGTTTTTTAAATTTAATTTATATTTCTTATCGGAGGAAATTTGATTAGAGTGTTGTGATTGTCTGGCTGTACAGAATCTGGTCAATGATTCATACATATGTCTGTTCATCTTCGGATCCTGTTACCATGTACGTTATTACAGAATGTTGAGTAGACCTCCCTTGGTATTTGGTAGGTGTTTTGTCATGATATATTTTATATGTATTGGTGATTATATAATTCATATAGTTTATATGTTATATGTTTATATACATTTAACATACATTAGTATATGTATGCTACCCCCATAATCCTAATTTATCCATCCTCCCACCTTTCATTTTGGTTAACCATTAGTTTGTTTTATCAGTCTGTGAGTGTGTTTTTCTGTGGAAATATGTTCATTGGGAGCAATCTTAGGATGGATAACACGTATAAATGATATCATAGGATATTTGTCATTCCTTTTTGACTTACTTAACGTACTATGATTATTTCTAGGCTCATGTGTAGTCCTGAAAACGGCATTGTTCATTTTTTTCCCGAGGCTACTATTCCATTCGGTACGTACACCACTTCTTCTTTGTCCATTTGTCTGTTGATGGACATTTTGTTTGCTTGCATGGCTTGGCTATTGTAAATATTGCTGCAGTGCATGTTTGCCTGTCTGTGCCTTTCCCATTCTGGTCTTCTTAGGGTATAGGCCCATTAGGGGATCGGCCGCATGATATGGTAGCTCAATTTTTACCTTTTAAACGCAGCTCCGTTCTGTTCTCATGATTAGCTGTTACCAGTTTACATCCAACCAACAGCATAGTGGGTATGCATTTCTCCCCCCACCCGTCAGCATGCATTGTTTGTAGACTTTTTACGGATGGCATTTTGAATATTGGGTGGTGAAATCTTTCTGTAGTTTGGATTTGCCTCCAACCAATAATTCCTGATATTGAGCTTTTATCCATGTTCTTCTTTTTTTAAAACAACCGAGTGAGTAACACTTACCTCTTCAAATTGTTTTCTTGAAAAATTTTCCGTGTTGTGAACTTTCTTGGCCATTACCTACCCCAGGACATGTTTTGAGGACACGTGTCATTTACGGCCCTACAATTACTGTGAATCTCAAGTGACCCTTAGCCCTGTGTTTAAAGCTGCTGTTGTGGGAAACGGCCACAAGGCGGCAGCATTTCTCCATTCCCAAGTCTGGTTACTAGGGCAGCAGAGCCTTCCTGAAAGTTGTGTTCCTAGGTTGTAAATTAGAATGGGATGTGCCAGGGAAAACCCCAATAACTTTATGTCTCATTAATTGTTGTTCGTGGTTTTAATTTTTTAAATTGGGGTAATGAGCAGAATAGTGTTTGTTCTGGGTGTGCACAATCAGGTTCAATTGAACATTATATATATCTACTCATGTACAGATCCTCTTCCCATGTAAATTACTATTATTTTTTTAAATAAATTTATTTTATTTATTTACTTATTTTTGGCTGAGTTGGATCTTCGTTGCTGCATGTGGGCTTTCTCCAGTTGCGGTGAGCGGGGGCTACTCTCCGTTGCGGTGCACCGGCTTCTCACTGCAGTGGCTTCTCTTGTTGCGGAGCACGGGCTCTAGGCGTGTGGGCTTCAGTAGTTGTGGTGCATGGGCTCAGTAGTTATGGCTCATGGGCTCCAGAGCGTAGGCTCATTAGTTGTGGTGCACGGGCTTAGTTGCTCTGCTGCATGTGGGACCTTCCCGAACCAGGGATCGAACCTGTGTCCCCTGCATTGGCAGGTGGATTCTTAACCACGGTGCCACCAGGCAAGCCCCCGTGTAAATTATTACAGAGCGTTCAGTAGACCTCCCTTGGTATATGGTCGGTCTTTTTGATACGTGTGTTTAATATGTATTTGTATACGTACGGTAACCCTAATCTTAATGTGTCCATTCCTCCCACCTTTCCTTTTAGATAACCATAGTTTGTTTTCTAAGTCTGTGAGAGTCTTTCTCTGTGGAAATATGTTCATACGTGTCAGTTGTTAGGTAACAGCTAGGAGTGGTATCACAGGTTATTTGTCGGCTGCTTTCTGACTTACCTCATGTTCTGTGATTATCTCTAGGCTCATCTATGGTGCTGCAAAGAGCAGTGTTTCATCCTATTCCATGGCGAATATTGCATTGTGTACATGGACCACTTCTTCTTTGTGCATTCATCTGTGGATGGACATTTTGGTTACTTCCAAGTCTTGGCAATGCTAAATATTGATGCAGTGCAGGATTGCCAGCCTGTGTCTTTTGGATTCTGGTCTTCTCAGGGATTAGGCCCAGCAGTGGGCCTACTAGATCATATGGTGGTTCAAATTTTTCCCTTTCAACGCACCTCCATTCTGTTCTCACTACTGGCTGTTACCAGTTTACATGCCACCAGCAACTAGAGGGTACACAGTTCTCTAAAACCCCTTCAGAATTTATTGTTTGTAGACTTTTTACTGATGGCATTTTGAGTGTTGGGTGGTGATACCTTCTTGTAGGTTGGATTTGCATGCGTCTAATAATTCCCGATATTGAGCTTTCATCTACGTTTTTTTTTTAAGTAAAACAGAGAAACTCACCTCTTCAAATTGTTTCCTTGAAAAATGTGCCATGTTCCCTGAATTCCTGTGGCCATTACCTGCACCAGGACATTTTTTGAGGGCAGGTGTCCTTTACAGCCCTGTAGTAATTGTGAATATCACATGACCATTAGTTCTGCATTTAAAGCTGCTGTTGCAGGAAACGGCCACAAGGGGGCAGCATTTCTATAGTCCCAACTCTGGTTACTAGGGCAACACAGCCTTCCTGGAAGTCCTGTTTGTAGGTTGTAAAGTAGAGTGGAATGTGCCCCCAGAAACTATGTCTACTTATTTGTTGTTGATATTCTCAGTTTAATTTTCATTTTTCTCAGAGCAAATTTGATTGCAATGTTGTGTTTGTTCTAGGTGTACAGAATGTCTTTCATTGATTCATATATCTTTTCATGTTTGGATCCTGTTCCGTAGAGATTATTACAGAATGTTGTGTAGACCTCTCTTGGTATTCGGTATGTCTGATGATTATATATTTTATAAGTATTAGCATATGTCTGTTAAACCCAATATCCTCCGTTATACATTCCTCACACCTTTCCGTTTGGTTAAGCACAAGCTTGTTTTCTGAACACGTGAGTGTCCTTCTCTGGGGAAATAGGTTCATTCCTATCAATTTTTACATAAGACCTATACGTGATATCATAGGATATGTGTCTCTCGCTTTCTGACTTACTTCAAGTTGTGTGATTGTGTGTAGCCTCGTCTATGGTGCTGCAAACGGCATTGTTTCATTCTTTTCTGTGTCTAATATTGCATTGTGTACATGGACCACTTTTTCGTCCATTCATCTGATGATGGACATTTTTGTTGCTTCCATGTCTTGGCTACTGTAAATACTGCTGCAATACACGATGTTCCATCCTGTGTCTTTTTGATTCTGGCTTTCACAGGTGACAGGCCCAATAGCGGGCCTTCCGGATCATATGGGGACTCAATTTTTACCTTTCAACGCACTGCCATTCTGTTCCTATTATTGGCGGTGACCAGTTTACATCCCACTTAGACCGAGAGGTTACGCTATTCTCCACAACTTCTTCAACATCTATTGTTTGTTGACGTTTTGCTGATGGTCATTCTGACTGGTGTGAGGTGATACGTTTGTGTAGATTGGATTTGCATGCGTCTAATAATTCCTGATGTTTTGCGTGGATCAATGTCCTTTTCATTTTTTTTTAAGATTCAGCTAAACTTACAACTTCAAATTTCCTTCTTGAAAAATTTGCCGCGTTTGGATTTTTTTGGCCATTCCCTACCCCAGGACCGTTTTTGAGGGCATGAGTCATTTACAGCCCTGCAGTCCTTGTGAATATCAGTGACCATTAGCAGTGGATTTAAAGCTGCTGTTTGAGGAAACGGCCTTAAGGTGGCAGCATTTCTACGTTGGCAACTCTGCTTGCTAGGGAAACAGAACCTTGCTGCAAGTTGTGCTTTTAGGTTGCAGATTAGAGTGGAATGTGTCAGGACAAACCCCCATAAGTTTTAGCCTCCTTAATTCTTGTTTGTGTCTTTAAGTTTTCATTTTTATCAGAGCAAATTGGATTTTAAAATGTCTTTTGTTCTAGCTGCACAGAATCTTGTTCATGTACACATATACATATATCTATTGATCTTTGTGTCCTTTTCCATGTAGGTTATTGTAGAGTGTTGAATAGACCACTCTTGGTATTCCATAGGTCTTTGGGGATGATATATTTTATATGTATTAGTATATGTTTGTTAACCCCAATATCCTAATTTGTCCATTCCTCACACCTTTTCTTTGGCTTAACCATAAGTTTGTCTTCTCCATCTGAGATCGTCTTTCCCTATGGAAATATGTTCATTTTTATGAATTTTCAGATAACATAAGTGATATCGTAGAACATTTGTCTTTCGCAATGTGACTTACTTCACGTTGTGTGATTATCTCTAGGCTCATCCGTGGTGCTGCATATGCCATTCTTTTATTTTTTTTCGTGGCTAATATTCCATTCTGTACATATACCACTTCTTCTTTGTCCATTCATCTGTTTATGGAGCTTTTTTTTGCTTCCATGTCTTGGCTCTTTCAATATTGCTGCAGTGCACATTTGCCTGCCTCTGTCTTTCCGATTCTGGTGGTCTTAGGTTATAGGCCCAGAAGGTGCCCTGCCGCATCATACGGTAGCTCAATTTTTACCTTTTAAAGCAGCTGCATTCAGTTTTCATTAGTGCTGTTAGCACTTTACACCCCATCAGCAGCTAGAAGGTACACAGTTCCCTAAAACCTCTTCAGCATTTATAGTTTGTAGACTTTTTGCTGATGGTCATTTGACTGGTGTGAGCTGAAACCTTTGTGGACGTGGGATTTGCATGCAGCTAATAATTCCTTATACTGAGCTATAGGCATGTCTTTTTTTTTCTTTTCCTTTTTTTTTAAAGAGTGAGTACAACTTCCCTCTCATATTGACTTCTTGAAAACTTTGTCATGTGTTGAAATTTCTTGCCTATTCCCTACCCCAGGACATTTTTTGAGGGCAGGTATCATTTACAGCCCCGCAGTCCTCGTGACTATTAAGCGACCATTAGCACTGTGTTTAAAGCTGCTGTTGTGGGAAACAGCCACAAGGCGGCAGCATTATTACGTTCTCAACTCTTGTTACTAGGGCAACAGAGTCTTCCTGGACGTCGTGTTCCTCGGTTGTAAATTAGAGTGGAATGTGCTGGGACAAGCCCCCAGAAGTTTATGTCTCCTTACTTATGTTCGTTTTTTAAATTTAATTTATATTTCTTATCGGAGGAAATTTGATTAGAGTGTTGTGATTGTCTGGCTGTACAGAATCTGGTCAATGATTCATACATATGTCTGTTCATCTTCGGATCCTGTTACCATGTACGTTATTACAGAATGTTGAGTAGACCTCCCTTGGTATTTGGTAGGTGTTTTGTCATGATATATTTTATATGTATTGGTGATTATATAATTCATATAGTTTATATGTTATATGTTTATATACATTTAACATACATTAGTATATGTATGCTACCCCCATAATCCTAATTTATCCATCCTCCCCCCTTTCATTTTGGTTAACCATTAGTTTGTTTTATCAGTCTGTGAGTGTGTTTTTCTGTGGAAATATGTTCATTGGGAGCAATCTTAGGATGGATAACACGTATAAATGATATCATAGGATATTTGTCATTCCTTTTTGACTTACTTAACGTACTATGATTATTTCTAGGCTCATGTGTAGTCCTGAAAACGGCATTGTTCATTTTTTTCCCGAGGCTACTATTCCATTCGGTACGTACACCACTTCTTCTTTGTCCATTTGTCTGTTGATGGACATTTTGTTTGCGTGCATGGCTTGGCTATTGTAAATATTGCTGCAGTGCATGTTTGCCTGTCTGTGCCTTTCCCATTCTGGTCTTCTTAGGGTATAGGCCCATTAGGGGATCGGCCGCATGATATGGTAGCTCAATTTTTACCTTTTAAACGCAGCTCCGTTCTGTTCTCATGATTAGCTGTTACCAGTTTACATCCAACCAACAGCATAGTGGGTATGCATTTCTCCCCCCACCCGTCAGCATGCATTGTTTGTAGACTTTTTACGGATGGCATTTTGAATATTGGGTGGTGAAATCTTTCTGTAGTTTGGATTTGCCTCCAACCAATAATTCCTGATATTGAGCTTTTATCCATGTTCTTCTTTTTTTAAAACAACCGAGTGAGTAACACTTACCTCTTCAAATTGTTTTCTTGAAAAATTTTCCGTGTTGTGAACTTTCTTGGCCATTACCTACCCCAGGACATGTTTTGAGGACACGTGTCATTTACGGCCCTACAATTACTGTGAATCTCAAGTGACCCTTAGCCCTGTGTTTAAAGCTGCTGTTGTGGGAAACGGCCACAAGGCGGCAGCATTTCTCCATTCCCAAGTCTGGTTACTAGGGCAGCAGAGCCTTCCTGAAAGTTGTGTTCCTAGGTTGTAAATTAGAATGGGATGTGCCAGGGAAAACCCCAATAACTTTATGTCTCATTAATTGTTGTTCGTGGTTTTAATTTTTTAAATTGGGGTAATGAGCAGAATAGTGTTTGTTCTGGGTGTGCACAATCAGGTTCAATTGAACATTATATATATCTACTCATGTACAGATCCTCTTCCCATGTAAATTACTATTATTTTTTTAAATAAATTTATTTTATTTATTTACTTATTTTTGGCTGAGTTGGATCTTCGTTGCTGCATGTGGGCTTTCTCCAGTTGCGGTGAGCGGGGGCTACTCTCCGTTGCGGTGCACCGGCTTCTCACTGCAGTGGCTTCTCTTGTTGTGGAGCACGGGCTCTAGGCGTGTGGGCTTCAGTAGTTGTGGTGCATGGGCTCAGTAGTTATGGCTCATGGGCTCCAGAGCGTAGGCTCATTAGTTGTGGTGCACGGGCTTAGTTGCTCTGCTGCATGTGGGACCTTCCCGAACCAGGGATCGAACCTGTGTCCCCTGCATTGGCAGGTGGATTCTTAACCACGGTGCCACCAGGCAAGCCCCCGTGTAAATTATTACAGAGCGTTCAGTAGACCTCCCTTGGTATATGGTCGGTCTTTTTGATACGTGTGTTTAATATGTATTTGTATACGTACGGTAACCCTAATCTTAATGTGTCCATTCCTCCCACCTTTCCTTTTAGATAACCATAGTTTGTTTTCTAAGTCTGTGAGAGTCTTTCTCTGTGGAAATATGTTCATACGTGTCAGTTGTTAGGTAACAGCTAGGAGTGATATCACAGGTTATTTGTCGGCTGCTTTCCGACTTACCTCATGTTCTGTGATTATCTCTAGGCTCATCTATGGTGCTGCAAAGAGCAGTGTTTCATCCTTTTCCATGGCGAATATTGCATTGTGTACATGGACCACTTCTTCTTTGTGCATTCATCTGTGGATGGACATTTTGGTTACTTCCAAGTCTTGGCAATGCTAAATATTGATGCAGTGCAGGATTGCCAGCCTGTGTCTTTTGGATTCTGGTCTTCTCAGGGATTAGGCCCAGCAGTGGGCCTACTAGATCATATGGTGGTTCAAATTTTTCCCTTTCAACGCACCTCCATTCTGTTCTCACTACTGGCTGTTACCAGTTTACATGCCACCAGCAACTAGAGGGTACACAGTTCTCTAAAACCCCTTCAGAATTTATTGTTTGTAGACTTTTTACTGATGGCATTTTGAGTGTTGGGTGGTGATACCTTCTTGTAGGTTGGATTTGCATGCGTCTAATAATTCCCGATATTGAGCTTTCATCTACGTTTTTTTTTTAAGTAAAACAGAGAAACTCACCTCTTCAAATTGTTTCCTTGAAAAATGTGCCATGTTCCCTGAATTCCTGTGGCCATTACCTGCACCAGGACATTTTTTGAGGGCAGGTGTCCTTTACAGCCCTGTAGTAATTGTGAATATCACATGACCATTAGTTCTGCATTTAAAGCTGCTGTTGCAGGAAACGGCCACAAGGGGGCAGCATTTCTATATTCCCAACTCTGGTTACTAGGGCAACACAGCCTTCCTGGAAGTCCTGTTTGTAGGTTGTAAAGTAGAGTGGAATGTGCCAGGACAAACCCCCAGAAACTATGTCTACTTATTTGTTGTTGATATTCTCAGTTTAATTTTCATTTTTCTCAGAGCAAATTTGATTGCAATGTTGTGTTTGTTCTAGGTGTACAGAATGTCTTTCATTGATTCATATATCTTTTCATGTTTGGATCCTGTTCCGTAGAGATTATTACAGAATGTTGTGTAGACCTCTCTTGGTATTCGGTATGTCTGATGATTATATATTTTATAAGTATTAGCATATGTCTGTTAAACCCAATATCCTCCGTTATACATTCCTCACACCTTTCCGTTTGGTTAAGCACAAGCTTGTTTTCTGAACACGTGAGTGTCCTTCTCTGTGGAAATAGGTTCATTCCTATCAATTTTTAGATAAGACCTATACGTGATATCATAGGATATGTGTCTCTCGCTTTCTGACTTACTTCAAGGTGTGTGATTGTGTGTAGCCTCGTCTATGGTGCTGCAAACGGCATTGTTTCATTCTTTTCTGTGTCTAATATTGCATTGTGTACATGGACCACTTTTTCGTCCATTCATCTGATGATGGACATTTTTGTTGCTTCCATGTCTTGGCTATTGTAAATACTGCTGCAATACACGATGTTCCATCCTGTGTCTTTTTGATTCTGGCTTTCACAGGTGACAGGCCCAATAGTGGGCCTTCCGGATCATATGGGGACTCAATTTTTACCTTTCAACGCACTGCCATTCTGTTCCTATTATTGGCGGTGACCAGTTTACATCCCACTTAGACCGAGAGGTTACGCTATTCTCCACAACTTCTTCAACATCTATTGTTTGTTGACGTTTTGCTGATGGTCATTCTGACTGGTGTGAGGTGATACGTTTGTGTAGATTGGATTTGCATGCGTCTAATAATTCCTGATGTTTTGCGTGGATCAATGTCCTTTTCATTTTTTTTTAAGATTCAGCTAAACTTACAACTTCAAATTTCCTTCTTGAAAAATTTGCCGCGTTTGGATTTTTTTGGCCATTCCCTACCCCAGGACAGTTTTTGAGGGCATGAGTCATTTACAGCCCTGCACTCCTTGTGAATATCAGTGACCATTAGCAGTGGATTTAAAGCTGCTGTTTGAGGAAACGGCCTTAAGGTGGCAGCATTTCTACGTTGGCAACTCTGCTTGCTAGGGAAACAGAACCTTGCTGCAAGTTGTGCTTTTAGGTTGCAGATTAGAGTGGAATGTGTCAGGACAAACCCCCATAAGTTTTAGCCTCCTTAATTCTTGTTTGTGTCTTTAAGTTTTCATTTTTATCAGAGCAAATTGGATTTTAAAATGTCTTTTGTTCTAGCTGCACAGAATCTTGTTCATGTACACATATACATATATCTATTGATCTTTGTGTCCTTTTCCATGTAGGTTATTGTAGAGTGTTGAATAGACCACTCTTGGTATTCCATAGGTCTTTGGGGATGATATATTTTATATGTATTAGCATATGTTTGTTAACCCCAATATCCTAATTTGTCCATTCCTCACACCTTTTCTTTGGCTTAACCATAAGTTTGTCTTCTCCATCTGAGATCGTCTTTCCCTATGGAAATATGTTCATTTTTATGAATTTTCAGATAACATAAGTGATATCGTAGAACATTTGTCTTTCGCAATCTGACTTACTTCACGTTGTGTGATTATCTCTAGGCTCATCCGTGGTGCTGCATATGCCATTCTTTTATTTTTTTTCGTGGCTAATATTCCATTCTGTACATATACCACTTCTTCTTTGTCCATTCATCTGTTTATGGAGCTTTTTTTTGCTTCCATGTCTTGGCTCTTTCAATATTGCTGCAGTGCACATTTGCCTGCCTCTGTCTTTCCGATTCTGGTGGTCTTAGGTTATAGGCCCAGAAGGTGCCCTGCCGCATCATACGGTAGCTCAATTTTTACCTTTTAAAGCAGCTGCATTCAGTTTTCATTAGTGCTGTTAGCACTTTACACCCCATCAGCAGCTAGAAGGTACACAGTTCCCTAAAACCTCTTCAGCATTTATAGTTTGTAGACTTTTTGCTGATGGTCATTTGACTGGTGTGAGCTGAAACCTTTGTGGACGTGGGATTTGCATGCAGCTAATAATTCCTTATACTGAGCTATAGGCATGTCTTTTTTTTTCTTTTCCTTTTTTTTTAAAGAGTGAGTACAACTTCCCTCTCATATTGACTTCTTGAAAACTTTGTCATGTGTTGAAATTTCTTGCCTATTCCCTACCCCAGGACATTTTTTGAGGGCAGGTATCATTTACAGCCCCGCAGTCCTCGTGACTATTAAGCGACCATTAGCACTGTGTTTAAAGCTGCTGTTGTGGGAAACAGCCACAAGGCGGCAGCATTATTACGTTCTCAACTCTTGTTACTAGGGCAACAGAGTCTTCCTGGACGTCGTGTTCCTCGGTTGTAAATTAGAGTGGAATGTGCTGGGACAAGCCCCCAGAAGTTTATGTCTCCTTACTTATGTTCGTTTTTTAAATTTAATTTATATTTCTTATCGGAGGAAATTTGATTAGAGTGTTGTGATTGTCTGGCTGTACAGAATCTGGTCAATGATTCATACATATGTCTGTTCATCTTCGGATCCTGTTACCATGTACGTTATTACAGAATGTTGAGTAGACCTCCCTTGGTATTTGGTAGGTGTTTTGTCATGATATATTTTATATGTATTGGTGATTATATAATTCATATAGTTTATATGTTATATGTTTATATACATTTAACATACATTAGTATATGTATGCTACCCCCATAATCCTAATTTATCCATCCTCCCCCCTTTCATTTTGGTTAACCATTAGTTTGTTTTATCAGTCTGTGAGTGTGTTTTTCTGTGGAAATATGTTCATTGGGAGCAATCTTAGGATGGATAACACGTATAAATGATATCATAGGATATTTGTCATTCCTTTTTGACTTACTTAACGTACTATGATTATTTCTAGGCTCATGTGTAGTCCTGAAAACGGCATTGTTCATTTTTTTCCCGAGGCTACTATTCCATTCGGTACGTACACCACTTCTTCTTTGTCCATTTGTCTGTTGATGGACATTTTGTTTGCTTGCATGGCTTGGCTATTGTAAATATTGCTGCAGTGCATGTTTGCCTGTCTGTGCCTTTCCCATTCTGGTCTTCTTAGGGTATAGGCCCATTAGGGGATCGGCCGCATGATATGGTAGCTCAATTTTTACCTTTTAAACGCAGCTCCGTTCTGTTCTCATGATTAGCTGTTACCAGTTTACATCCAACCAACAGCATAGTGGGTATGCATTTCTCCCCCAACCCGTCAGCATGCATTGTTTGTAGACTTTGTACGGATGGCATTTTGAATATTGGGTGGTGAAATCTTTTTGTAGTTTGGATTTGCATCCAACCAATAATTCCTGATATTGAGCTTTTATCCATGTTCTTCTTTTTTTAAAACAACCGAGTGAGTAACACTTACCTCTTCAAATTGTTTTCTTGAAAAATTTTCCGTGTTGTGAACTTTCTTGGCCATTACCTACCCCAGGACATGTTTTGAGGACACGTGTCATTTACGGCCCTACAATTACTGTGAATCTCAAGTGACCCTTAGCCCTGTGTTTAAAGCTGCTGTTGTGGGAAACGGCCACAAGGCGGCAGCATTTCTCCATTCCCAAGTCTGGTTACTAGGGCAGCAGAGCCTTCCTGAAAGTTGTGTTCCTAGGTTGTAAATTAGAATGGGATGTGCCAGGGAAAACCCCAATAACTTTATGTCTCATTAATTGTTGTTCGTGGTTTTAATTTTTTAAATTGGGGTAATGAGCAGAATAGTGTTTGTTCTGGGTGTGCACAATCAGGTTCAATTGAACATTATATATATCTACTCATGTACAGATCCTCTTCCCATGTAAATTACTATTATTTTTTTAAATAAATTTATTTTATTTATTTATTTATTTTTGGCTGAGTTGGATCTTCGTTGCTGCATGTGGGCTTTCTCCAGTTGCGGTGAGCGGGGGCTACTCTCCGTTGCGGTGCACCGGCTTCTCACTGCAGTGGCTTCTCTTGTTGCGGAGCACGGGCTCTAGGCGTGTGGGCTTCAGTAGTTGTGGTGCATGGGCTCAGTAGTTATGGCTCATGGGCTCCAGAGCGTAGGCTCATTAGTTGTGGTGCACGGGCTTAGTTGCTCTGCTGCATGTGGGACCTTCCCGAACCAGGGATCGAACCTGTGTCCCCTGCATTGGCAGGTGGATTCTTAACCACGGTGCCACCAGGCAAGCCCCCGTGTAAATTATTACAGAGCGTTCAGTAGACCTCCCTTGGTATATGGTCGGTCTTTTTGATACGTGTGTTTAATATGTATTTGTATACGTACGGTAACCCTAATCTTAATGTATCCATTCCTCCCACCTTTCCTTTTAGATAACCATAGTTTGTTTTCTAAGTCTGTGAGAGTCTTTCTCTGTGGAAATATGTTCATACGTGTCAGTTGTTAGGTAACAGCTAGGAGTGGTATCACAGGTTATTTGTCGGCTGCTTTCCGACTTACCTCATGTTCTGTGATTATCTCTAGGCTCATCTATGGTGCTGCAAAGAGCAGTGTTTCATCCTTTTCCATGGCGAATATTGCATTGTGTACATGGACCACTTCTTCTTTGTGCATTCATCTGTGGATGGACATTTTGGTTACTTCCAAGTCTTGGCAATGCTAAATATTGATGCAGTGCAGGATTGCCAGCCTGTGTCTTTTGGATTCTGGTCTTCTCAGGGATTAGGCCCAGCAGTGGGCCTACTAGATCATATGGTGGTTCAAATTTTTCCCTTTCAACGCACCTCCATTCTGTTCTCACTACTGGCTGTTACCAGTTTACATGCCACCAGCAACTAGAGGGTACACAGTTCTCTAAAACCCCTTCAGAATTTATTGTTTGTAGACTTTTTACTGATGGCATTTTGAGTGTTGGGTGGTGATACCTTCTTGTAGGTTGGATTTGCATGCGTCTAATAATTCCCGATATTGAGCTTTCATCTACGTTTTTTTTTTTAAGTAAAACAGAGAAACTCACCTCTTCAAATTGTTTCCTTGAAAAATGTGCCATGTTCCCTGAATTCCTGTGACCATTACCTGCACCAGGACATTTTTTGAGGGCAGGTGTCCTTTACAGCCCTGTAGTAATTGTGAATATCACATGACCATTAGTTCTGCATTTAAAGCTGCTGTTGCAGGAAACGGCCACAAGGGGGCAGCATTTCTATATTCCCAACTCTGGTTACTAGGGCAACACAGCCTTCCTGGAAGTCCTGTTTGTAGGTTGTAAAGTAGAGTGGAATGTGCCAGGACAAACCCCCAGAAACTATGTCTACTTATTTGTTGTTGATATTCTCAGTTTAATTTTCATTTTTCTCAGAGCAAATTTGATTGCAATGTTGTGTTTGTTCTAGGTGTACAGAATGTCTTTCATTGATTCATATATCTTTTCATGTTTGGATCCTGTTCCGTAGAGATTATTACAGAATGTTGTGTAGACCTCTCTTGGTATTCGGTATGTCTGATGATTATATATTTTATAAGTATTAGCATATGTCTGTTAAACCCAATATCCTCCGTTATACATTCCTCACACCTTTCCGTTTGGTTAAGCACAAGCTTGTTTTCTGAACACGTGAGTGTCCTTCTCTGTGGAAATAGGTTCATTCCTATCAATTTTTAGATAAGACCTATACGTGATATCATAGGATATGTGTCTCTCGCTTTCTGACTTACTTCAAGGTGTGTGATTGTCTGTAGCCTCGTCTATGGTGCTGCAAACGGCATTGTTTCATTCTTTTCTGTGTCTAATATTGCATTGTGTACATGGACCACTTTTTCGTCCATTCTTCTGATGATGGACATTTTTGTTGCTTCCATGTCTTGGCTATTGTAAATACTGCTGCAATACACGATGTTCCATCCTGTGTCTTTTTGATTCTGGCTTTCACAGGTGACAGGCCCAATAGTGGGCCTTCCGGATCATATGGGGACTCAATTTTTACCTTTCAACGCACTGCCATTCTGTTCCTATTATTGGCGGTGACCAGTTTACATCCCACTTAGACCGAGAGGTTACGCTATTCTCCACAACTTCTTCAACATCTATTGTTTGTTGACGTTTTGCTGATGGTCATTCTGACTGGTGTGAGGTGATACGTTTGTGTAGATTGGATTTGCATGCGTCTAATAATTCCTGATGTTTTGCGTGGATCAATGTCCTTTTCATTTTTTTTTAAGATTCAGCTAAACTTACAACTTCAAATTTCCTTCTTGAAAAATTTGCCGCGTTTGGATTTTTTTGGCCATTCCCTACCCCAGGACAGTTTTTGAGGGCATGAGTCATTTACAGCCCTGCACTCCTTGTGAATATCAGTGACCATTAGCAGTGGATTTAAAGCTGCTGTTTGAGGAAACGGCCTTAAGGTGGCAGCATTTCTACGTTGGCAACTCTGCTTGCTAGGGAAACAGAACCTTGCTGCAAGTTGTGCTTTTAGGTTGCAGATTAGAGTGGAATGTGTCAGGACAAACCCCCATAAGTTTTAGCCTCCTTAATTCTTGTTTGTGTCTTTAAGTTTTCATTTTTATCAGAGCAAATTGGATTTTAAAATGTCTTTTGTTCTAGCTGCACAGAATCTTGTTCATGTACACATATACATATATCTATTGATCTTTGTGTCCTTTTCCATGTAGGTTATTGTAGAGTGTTGAATAGACCACTCTTGGTATTCCATAGGTCTTTGGGGATGATATATTTTATATGTATTAGCATATGTTTGTTAACCCCAATATCCTAATTTGTCCATTCCTCACACCTTTTCTTTGGCTTAACCATAAGTTTGTCTTCTCCATCTGAGATTGTCTTTCCCTATGGAAATATGTTCATTTTTATGAATTTTCAGATAACATAAGTGATATCGTAGAACATTTGTCTTTCGCAATCTGACTTACTTCACGTTGTGTGATTATCTCTAGGCTCATCCGTGGTGCTGCATATGCCATTCTTTTATTTTTTTTCGTGGCTAATATTCCATTCTGTACATATACCACTTCTTCTTTGTCCATTCATCTGTTTATGGAGCTTTTTTTTGCTTCCATGTCTTGGCTCTTTCAATATTGCTGCAGTGCACATTTGCCTGCCTCTGTCTTTCCGATTCTGGTGGTCTTAGGTTATAGGCCCAGAAGGTGCCCTGCCGCATCATACGGTAGCTCAATTTTTACCTTTTAAAGCAGCTGCATTCAGTTTTCATTAGTGCTGTTAGCACTTTACACCCCATCAGCAGCTAGAAGGTACACAGTTCCCTAAAACCTCTTCAGCATTTATAGTTTGTAGACTTTTTGCTGATGGTCATTTGACTGGTGTGAGCTGAAACCTTTGTGGACGTGGGATTTGCATGCAGCTAATAATTCCTTATACTGAGCTATAGGCATGTCTTTTTTTTTCTTTTCCTTTTTTTTAAAGAGTGAGTACAACTTCCCTCTCATATTGACTTCTTGAAAACTTTGTCATGTGTTGAAATTTCTTGCCTATTCCCTACCCCAGGACATTTTTTGAGGGCAGGTATCATTTACAGCCCCGCAGTCCTCGTGACTATTAAGCGACCATTAGCACTGTGTTTAAAGCTGCTGTTGTGGGAAACAGCCACAAGGCGGCAGCATTATTACGTTCTCAACTCTTGTTACTAGGGCAACAGAGTCTTCCTGGACGTCGTGTTCCTCGGTTGTAAATTAGAGTGGAATGTGCTGGGACAAGCCCCCAGAAGTTTATGTCTCCTTACTTATGTTCGTTTTTTAAATTTAATTTATATTTCTTATCGGAGGAAATTTGATTAGAGTGTTGTGATTGTCTGGCTGTACAGAATCTGGTCAATGATTCATACATATGTCTGTTCATCTTCGGATCCTGTTACCATGTATGTTATTACAGAATGTTGAGTAGACCTCCCTTGGTATTTGGTAGGTGTTTTGTCATGATATATTTTATATGTATTGGTGATTATATAATTCATATAGTTTATATGTTATATGTTTATATACATTTAACATACATTAGTATATGTATGCTACCCCCATAATCCTAATTTATCCATCCTCCCACCTTTCATTTTGGTTAACCATTAGTTTGTTTTATCAGTCTGTGAGTGTGTTTTTCTGTGGAAATATGTTCATTGGGAGCAATCTTAGGATGGATAACACGTATAAATGATATCATAGGATATTTGTCATTCCTTTTTGACTTACTTAACGTACTATGATTATTTCTAGGCTCATGTGTAGTCCTGAAAACGGCATTGTTCATTTTTTTCCCGAGGCTACTATTCCATTCGGTACGTACACCACTTCTTCTTTGTCCATTTGTCTGTTGATGGACATTTTGTTTGCTTGCATGGCTTGGCTATTGTAAATATTGCTGCAGTGCATGTTTGCCTGTCTGTGCCTTTCCCATTCTGGTCTTCTTAGGGTATAGGCCCATTAGGGGATCGGCCGCATGATATGGTAGCTCAATTTTTACCTTTTAAACGCAGCTCCGTTCTGTTCTCATGATTAGCTGTTACCAGTTTACATCCAACCAACAGCATAGTGGGTATGCATTTCTCCCCCAACCCGTCAGCATGCATTGTTTGTAGACTTTGTACGGATGGCATTTTGAATATTGGGTGGTGAAATCTTTTTGTAGTTTGGATTTGCATCCAACCAATAATTCCTGATATTGAGCTTTTATCCATGTTCTTCTTTTTTTAGAACAACCGAGTGAGTAACACTTACCTCTTCAAATTGTTTTCTTGAAAAATTTTCCGTGTTGTGAACTTTCTTGGCCATTACCTACCCCAGGACATGTTTTGAGGACACGTGTCATTTACGGCCCTACAATTACTGTGAATCTCAAGTGACCCTTAGCCCTGTGTTTAAAGCTGCTGTTGTGGGAAACGGCCACAAGGCGGCAGCATTTCTCCATTCCCAAGTCTGGTTACTAGGGCAGCAGAGCCTTCCTGAAAGTTGTGTTCCTAGGTTGTAAATTAGAATGGGATGTGCCAGGGAAAACCCCAATAACTTTATGTCTCATTAATTGTTGTTCGTGGTTTTAATTTTTTAAATTGGGGTAATGAGCAGAATAGTGTTTGTTCTGGGTGTGCACAATCAGGTTCAATTGAACATTATATATATCTACTCATGTACAGATCCTCTTCCCATGTAAATTACTATTATTTTTTAAAATAAATTTATTTTATTTTTTTATTTATTTTTGGCTGAGTTGGATCTTCGTTGCTGCATGTGGGCTTTCTCCAGTTGCGGTGAGCGGGGGCTACTCTCCGTTGCGGTGCACCGGCTTCTCACTGCAGTGGCTTCTCTTGTTGCGGAGCACGGGCTCTAGGCGTGTGGGCTTCAGTAGTTGTGGTGCATGGGCTCAGTAGTTATGGCTCATGGGCTCCAGAGCGTAGGCTCATTAGTTGTGGTGCACGGGCTTAGTTGCTCTGCTGCATGTGGGACCTTCCCGAACCAGGGATCGAACCTGTGTCCCCTGCATTGGCAGGTGGATTCTTAACCACGGTGCCACCAGGCAAGCCCCCGTGTAAATTATTACAGAGCGTTCAGTAGACCTCCCTTGGTATATGGTCGGTCTTTTTGATACGTGTGTTTAATATGTATTTGTATACGTACGGTAACCCTAATCTTAATGTGTCCATTCCTCCCACCTTTCCTTTTAGATAACCATAGTTTGTTTTCTAAGTCTGTGAGAGTCTTTCTCTGTGGAAATATGTTCATACGTGTCAGTTGTTAGGTAACAGCTAGGAGTGATATCACAGGTTATTTGTCGGCTGCTTTCCGACTTACCTCATGTTCTGTGATTATCTCTAGGCTCATCTATGGTGCTGCAAAGAGCAGTGTTTCATCCTTTTCCATGGCGAATATTGCATTGTGTACATGGACCACTTCTTCTTTGTGCATTCATCTGTGGATGGACATTTTGGTTACTTCCAAGTCTTGGCAATGCTAAATATTGATGCAGTGCAGGATTGCCAGCCTGTGTCTTTTGGATTCTGGTCTTCTCAGGGATTAGGCCCAGCAGTGGGCCTACTAGATCATATGGTGGTTCAAATTTTTCCCTTTCAACGCACCTCCATTCTGTTCTCACTACTGGCTGTTACCAGTTTACATGCCACCAGCAACTAGAGGGTACACAGTTCTCTAAAACCCCTTCAGAATTTATTGTTTGTAGACTTTTTACTGATGGCATTTTGAGTGTTGGGTGGTGATACCTTCTTGTAGGTTGGATTTGCATGCGTCTAATAATTCCCGATATTGAGCTTTCATCTACGTTTTTTTTAAGTAAAACAGAGAAACTCACCTCTTCAAATTGTTTCCTTGAAAAATTTGCCATGTTCCCTGAATTCCTGTGGCCATTACCTGCACCAGGACATTTTTTGAGGGCAGGTGTCCTTTACAGCCCTGTAGTAATTGTGAATATCACATGACCATTAGTTCTGCATTTAAAGCTGCTGTTGCAGGAAACGGCCACAAGGGGGCAGCATTTCTATAGTCCCAACTCTGGTTACTAGGGCAACACAGCCTTCCTGGAAGTCCTGTTTGTAGGTTGTAAAGTAGAGTGGAATGTGCCAGGACAAACCCCCAGAAACTATGTCTACTTATTTGTTGTTGATATTCTCAGTTTAATTTTCATTTTTCTCAGAGCAAATTTGATTGCAATGTTGTGTTTGTTCTAGGTGTACAGAATGTCTTTCATTGATTCATATATCTTTTCATGTTTGGATCCTGTTCCGTAGAGATTATTACAGAATGTTGTGTAGACCTCTCTTGGTATTCGGTATGTCTGATGATTATATATTTTATAAGTATTAGCATATGTCTGTTAAACCCAATATCCTCCGTTATACATTCCTCACACCTTTCCGTTTGGTTAAGCACAAGCTTGTTTTCTGAACACGTGAGTGTCCTTCTCTGTGGAAATAGGTTCATTCCTATCAATTTTTAGATAAGACCTATACGTGATATCATAGGATATGTGTCTCTCGCTTTCTGACTTACTTCAAGGTGTGTGATTGTCTGTAGCCTCGTCTATGGTGCTGCAAACGGCATTGTTTCATTCTTTTCTGTGTCTAATATTGCATTGTGTACATGGACCACTTTTTCGTCCATTCATCTGATGATGGACATTTTTGTTGCTTCCATGTCTTGGCTATTGTAAATACTGCTGCAATACACGATGTTCCATCCTGTGTCTTTTTGATTCTGGCTTTCACAGGTGACAGGCCCAATAGTGGGCCTTCCGGATCATATGGGGACTCAATTTTTACCTTTCAACGCACTGCCATTCTGTTCCTATTATTGGCGGTGACCAGTTTACATCCCACTTAGACCGAGAGGTTACGCTATTCTCCACAACTTCTTCAACATCTATTGTTTGTTGACGTTTTGCTGATGGTCATTCTGACTGGTGTGAGGTGATACGTTTGTGTAGATTGGATTTGCATGCGTCTAATAATTCCTGATGTTTTGCGTGGATCAATGTCCTTTTCATTTTTTTTTAAGATTCAGCTAAACTTACAACTTCAAATTTCCTTCTTGAAAAATTTGCCGCGTTTGGATTTTTTTGGCCATTCCCTACCCCAGGACAGTTTTTGAGGGCATGAGTCATTTACAGCCCTGCACTCCTTGTGAATATCAGTGACCATTAGCAGTGGATTTAAAGCTGCTGTTTGAGGAAACGGCCTTAAGGTGGCAGCATTTCTACGTTGGCAACTCTGCTTGCTAGGGAAACAGAACCTTGCTGCAAGTTGTGCTTTTAGGTTGCAGATTAGAGTGGAATGTGTCAGGACAAACCCCCATAAGTTTTAGCCTCCTTAATTCTTGTTTGTGTCTTTAAGTTTTCATTTTTATCAGAGCAAATTGGATTTTAAAATGTCTTTTGTTCTAGCTGCACAGAATCTTGTTCATGTGCACATATACATATATCTATTGATTGTTGTGTCCTTTTCCATGTAGGTTATTGTAGAGTGTTGAATAGACCACTCTTGGTATTCCATAGGTCTTTGGGGATGATATATTTTATATGTATTAGTATATGTTTGTTAACCCCAATATCCTAATTTGTCCATTCCTCACACCTTTTCTTTGGCTTAACCATAAGTTTGTCTTCTCCATCTGAGATCGTCTTTCCCTATGGAAATATGTTCATTTTTATGAATTTTCAGATAACATAAGTGATATCGTAGAACATTTGTCTTTCGCAATCTGACTTACTTCACGTTGTGTGATTATCTCTAGGCTCATCCGTGGTGCTGCATATGCCATTCTTTTATTTTTTTTCGTGGCTAATATTCCATTCTGTACATATACCACTTCTTCTTTGTCCATTCATCTGTTTATGGAGCTTTTTTTTGCTTCCATGTCTTGGCTCTTTCAATATTGCTGCAGTGCACATTTGCCTGCCTCTGTCTTTCCGATTCTGGTGGTCTTAGGTTATAGGCCCAGAAGGTGCCCTGCCGCATCATACGGTAGCTCAATTTTTACCTTTTAAAGCAGCTGCATTCAGTTTTCATTAGTGCTGTTAGCACTTTACACCCCATCAGCAGCTAGAAGGTACACAGTTCCCTAAAACCTCTTCAGCATTTATAGTTTGTAGACTTTTTGCTGATGGTCATTTGACTGGTGTGAGCTGAAACCTTTGTGGACGTGGGATTTGCATGCAGCTAATAATTCCTTATACTGAGCTATAGGCATGTCTTTTTTTTTCTTTTCCTTTTTTTTTAAAGAGTGAGTACAACTTCCCTCTCATATTGACTTCTTGAAAACTTTGTCATGTGTTGAAATTTCTTGCCTATTCCCTACCCCAGGACATTTTTTGAGGGCAGGTATCATTTACAGCCCCGCAGTCCTCGTGACTATTAAGCGACCATTAGCACTGTGTTTAAAGCTGCTGTTGTGGGAAACAGCCACAAGGCGGCAGCATTATTACGTTCTCAACTCTTGTTACTAGGGCAACAGAGTCTTCCTGGACGTCGTGTTCCTCGGTTGTAAATTAGAGTGGAATGTGCTGGGACAAGCCCCCAGAAGTTTATGTCTCCTTACTTATGTTCGTTTTTTAAATTTAATTTATATTTCTTATCGGAGGAAATTTGATTAGAGTGTTGTGATTGTCTGGCTGTACAGAATCTGGTCAATGATTCATACATATGTCTGTTCATCTTCGGATCCTGTTACCATGTATGTTATTACAGAATGTTGAGTAGACCTCCCTTGGTATTTGGTAGGTGTTTTGTCATGATATATTTTATATGTATTGGTGATTATATAATTCATATAGTTTATATGTTATATGTTTATATACATTTAACATACATTAGTATATGTATGCTACCCCCATAATCCTAATTTATCCATCCTCCCACCTTTCATTTTGGTTAACCATTAGTTTGTTTTATCAGTCTGTGAGTGTGTTTTTCTGTGGAAATATGTTCATTGGGAGCAATCTTAGGATGGATAACACGTATAAATGATATCATAGGATATTTGTCATTCCTTTTTGACTTACTTAACGTACTATGATTATTTCTAGGCTCATGTGTAGTCCTGAAAACGGCATTGTTCATTTTTTTCCCGAGGCTACTATTCCATTCGGTACGTACACCACTTCTTCTTTGTCCATTTGTCTGTTGATGGACATTTTGTTTGCTTGCATGGCTTGGCTATTGTAAATATTGCTGCAGTGCATGTTTGCCTGTCTGTGCCTTTCCCATTCTGGTCTTCTTAGGGTATAGGCCCATTAGGGGATCGGCCGCATGATATGGTAGCTCAATTTTTACCTTTTAAACGCAGCTCCGTTCTGTTCTCATGATTAGCTGTTACCAGTTTACATCCAACCAACAGCATAGTGGGTATGCATTTCTCCCCCAACCCGTCAGCATGCATTGTTTGTAGACTTTGTACGGATGGCATTTTGAATATTGGGTGGTGAAATCTTTTTGTAGTTTGGATTTGCATCCAACCAATAATTCCTGATATTGAGCTTTTATCCATGTTCTTCTTTTTTTAGAACAACCGAGTGAGTAACACTTACCTCTTCAAATTGTTTTCTTGAAAAATTTTCCGTGTTGTGAACTTTCTTGGCCATTACCTACCCCAGGACATTTTTTGAGGACACGTGTCATTTACGGCCCTACAATTACTGTGAATCTCAAGTGACCCTTAGCCCTGTGTTTAAAGCTGCTGTTGTGGGAAACGGCCACAAGGCGGCAGCATTTCTCCATTCCCAAGTCTGGTTACTAGGGCAGCAGAGCCTTCCTGAAAGTTGTGTTCCTAGGTTGTAAATTAGAATGGGATGTGCCAGGGAAAACCCCAATAACTTTATGTCTCATTAATTGTTGTTCGTGGTTTTAATTTTTTAAATTGGGGTAATGAGCAGAATAGTGTTTGTTCTGGGTGTGCACAATCAGGTTCAATTG
Source organism: Eubalaena glacialis (assembly GCF_028564815.1). Lineage (NCBI taxonomy): Eukaryota > Metazoa > Chordata > Mammalia > Artiodactyla > Balaenidae > Eubalaena > Eubalaena glacialis. The sequence goes on along the minus strand of NC_083722.1, from coordinate 131,104,118 downwards.
AACATTATATATATCTACTCATGTACAGATCCTCTTCCCATGTAAATTACTATTATTTTTTTAAATAAATTTATTTTATTTATTTATTTATTTTTGGCTGAGTTGGATCTTCGTTGCTGCATGTGGGCTTTCTCCAGTTGCGGTGAGCGGGGGCTACTCTCCGTTGCGGTGCACCGGCTTCTCACTGCAGTGGCTTCTCTTGTTGCGGAGCACGGGCTCTAGGCGTGTGGGCTTCAGTAGTTGTGGTGCATGGGCTCAGTAGTTATGGCTCATGGGCTCCAGAGCGTAGGCTCATTAGTTGTGGTGCACGGGCTTAGTTGCTCTGCTGCATGTGGGACCTTCCCGAACCAGGGATCGAACCTGTGTCCCCTGCATTGGCAGGTGGATTCTTAACCACGGTGCCACCAGGCAAGCCCCCGTGTAAATTATTACAGAGCGTTCAGTAGACCTCCCTTGGTATATGGTCGGTCTTTTTGATACGTGTGTTTAATATGTATTTGTATACGTACGGTAACCCTAATCTTAATGTGTCCATTCCTCCCACCTTTCCTTTTAGATAACCATAGTTTGTTTTCTAAGTCTGTGAGAGTCTTTCTCTGTGGAAATATGTTCATACGTGTCAGTTGTTAGGTAACAGCTAGGAGTGATATCACAGGTTATTTGTCGGCTGCTTTCCGACTTACCTCATGTTCTGTGATTATCTCTAGGCTCATCTATGGTGCTGCAAAGAGCAGTGTTTCATCCTTTTCCATGGCGAATATTGCATTGTGTACATGGACCACTTCTTCTTTGTGCATTCATCTGTGGATGGACATTTTGGTTACTTCCAAGTCTTGGCAATGCTAAATATTGATGCAGTGCAGGATTGCCAGCCTGTGTCTTTTGGATTCTGGTCTTCTCAGGGATTAGGCCCAGCAGTGGGCCTACTAGATCATATGGTGGTTCAAATTTTTCCCTTTCAACGCACCTCCATTCTGTTCTCACTACTGGCTGTTACCAGTTTACATGCCACCAGCAACTAGAGGGTACACAGTTCTCTAAAACCCCTTCAGAATTTATTGTTTGTAGACTTTTTACTGATGGCATTTTGAGTGTTGGGTGGTGATACCTTCTTGTAGGTTGGATTTGCATGCGTCTAATAATTCCCGATATTGAGCTTTCATCTACGTTTTTTTTTAAGTAAAACAGAGAAACTCACCTCTTCAAATTGTTTCCTTGAAAAATTTGCCATGTTCCCTGAATTCCTGTGGCCTTTACCTGCACCAGGACATTTTTTGAGGGCAGGTGTCCTTTACAGCCCTGTAGTAATTGTGAATATCACATGACCATTAGTTCTGCATTTAAAGCTGCTGTTGCAGGAAACGGCCACAAGGGGGCAGCATTTCTATATTCCCAACTCTGGTTACTAGGGCAACACAGCCTTCCTGCAAGTCCTGTTTGTAGGTTGTAAAGTAGAGTGGAATGTGCCAGGACAAACCCCCAGAAACTATGTCTACTTATTTGTTGTTGATATTCTCAGTTTAATTTTCATTTTTCTCAGAGCAAATTTGATTGCAATGTTGTGTTTGTTCTAGGTGTACAGAATGTCTTTCATTGATTCATATATCTTTTCATGTTTGGATCCTGTTCCGTAGAGATTATTACAGAATGTTGTGTAGACCTCTCTTGGTATTCGGTATGTCTGATGATTATATATTTTATAAGTATTAGCATATGTCTGTTAAACCCAATATCCTCCGTTATACATTCCTCACACCTTTCCGTTTGGTTAAGCACAAGCTTGTTTTCTGAACACGTGAGTGTCCTTCTCTGTGGAAATAGGTTCATTCCTATCAATTTTTAGATAAGACCTATACGTGATATCATAGGATATGTGTCTCTCGCTTTCTGACTTACTTCAAGGTGTGTGATTGTCTGTAGCCTCGTCTATGGTGCTGCAAACGGCATTGTTTCATTCTTTTCTGTGTCTAATATTGCATTGTGTACATGGACCACTTTTTCGTCCATTCATCTGATGATGGACATTTTTGTTGCTTCCATGTCTTGGCTATTGTAAATACTGCTGCAATACACGATGTTCCATCCTGTGTCTTTTTGATTCTGGCTTTCACAGGTGACAGGCCCAATAGTGGGCCTTCCGGATCATATGGGGACTCAATTTTTACCTTTCAACGCACTGCCATTCTGTTCCTATTATTGGCGGTTACCAGTTTACATCCCACTTAGACCGAGAGGTTACGCTATTCTCCACAACTTCTTCAACATCTATTGTTTGTTGACGTTTTGCTGATGGTCATTCTGACTGGTGTGAGGTGATACGTTTGTGTAGATTGGACTTGCATGCGTCTAATAATTCCTGATGTTTTGCGTGGATCAATGTCCTTTTCATTTTTTTTTAAGATTCAGCTAAACTTACAACTTCAAATTTCCTTCTTGAAAAATTTGCCGCGTTTGGATTTTTTTGGCCATTCCCTACCCCAGGACAGTTTTTGAGGGCATGAGTCATTTACAGCCCTGCAGTCCTTGTGAATATTAGTGACCATTAGCAGTGGATTTAAAGCTGCTGTTTGAGGAAACGGCCTTAAGGTGGCAGCATTTCTACGTTGGCAACTCTGCTTGCTAGGGAAACAGAACCTTGCTGCAAGTTGTGCTTTTAGGTTGCAGATTAGAGTGGAATGTGTCAGGACAAACCCCCATAAGTTTTAGCCTCCTTAATTCTTGTTTGTGTCTTTAAGTTTTCATTTTTATCAGAGCAAATTGGATTTTAAAATGTCTTTTGTTCTAGCTGCACAGAATCTTGTTCATGTACACATATACATATATCTATTGATCTTTGTGTCCTTTTCCATGTAGGTTATTGTAGAGTGTTGAATAGACCACTCTTGGTATTCCATAGGTCTTTGGGGATGATATATTTTATATGTATTAGTATATGTTTGTTAACCCCAATATCCTAATTTGTCCATTCCTCACACCTTTTCTTTGGCTTAACCATAAGTTTGTCTTCTCCATCTGAGATCGTCTTTCCCTATGGAAATATGTTCATTTTTATGAATTTTCAGATAACATAAGTGATATCGTAGAACATTTGTCTTTCGCAATCTGACTTACTTCACGTTGTGTGATTATCTCTAGGCTCATCCGTGGTGCTGCATATGCCATTCTTTTATTTTTTTTCGTGGCTAATATTCCATTCTGTACATATACCACTTCTTCTTTGTCCATTCATCTGTTTATGGAGTTTTTTTTGCTTCCATGTCTTGGCTCTTTCAATATTGCTGCAGTGCACATTTGCCTGCCTCTGTCTTTCCGATTCTGGTGGTCTTAGGTTATAGGCCCAGAAGGTGCCCTGCCGCATCATACGGTAGCTCAATTTTTACCTTTTAAAGCAGCTGCATTCAGTTTTCATTAGTGCTGTTAGCACTTTACACCCCATCAGCAGCTAGAAGGTACACAGTTCCCTAAAACCTCTTCAGCATTTATAGTTTGTAGACTTTTTGCTGATGGTCATTTGACTGGTGTGAGCTGAAACCTTTGTGGACGTGGGATTTGCATGCAGCTAATAATTCCTTATACTGAGCTATAGGCATGTCTTTTTTTTTCTTTTCCTTTTTTTTTAAAGAGTGAGTACAACTTCCCTCTCATATTGACTTCTTGAAAACTTTGTCATGTGTTGAAATTTCTTGCCTATTCCCTACCCCAGGACATTTTTTGAGGGCAGGTATCATTTACAGCCCCGCAGTCCTCGTGACTATTAAGCGACCATTAGCACTGTGTTTAAAGCTGCTGTTGTGGGAAACAGCCACAAGGCGGCAGCATTATTACGTTCTCAACTCTTGTTACTAGGGCAACAGAGTCTTCCTGGACGTCGTGTTCCTCGGTTGTAAATTAGAGTGGAATGTGCTGGGACAAGCCCCCAGAAGTTTATGTCTCCTTACTTATGTTCGTTTTTTAAATTTAATTTATATTTCTTATCGGAGGAAATTTGATTAGAGTGTTGTGATTGTCTGGCTGTACAGAATCTGGTCAATGATTAATACATATGTCTGTTCATCTTCGGATCCTGTTACCATGTATGTTATTACAGAATGTTGAGTAGACCTCCCTTGGTATTTGGTAGGTGTTTTGTCATGATATATTTTATATGTATTGGTGATTATATAATTCATATAGTTTATATGTTATATGTTTATATACATTTAACATACATTAGTATATGTATGCTACCCCCATAATCCTAATTTATCCATCCTCCCACCTTTCATTTTGGTTAACCATTAGTTTGTTTTATCAGTCTGTGAGTGTGTTTTTCTGTGGAAATATGTTCATTGGGAGCAATCTTAGGATGGATAACACGTATAAATGATATCATAGGATATTTGTCATTCCTTTTTGACTTACTTAACGTACTATGATTATTTCTAGGCTCATGTGTAGTCCTGAAAACGGCATTGTTCATTTTTTTCCCGAGGCTACTATTCCATTCGGTACGTACACCACTTCTTCTTTGTCCATTTGTCTGTTGATGGACATTTTGTTTGCTTGCATGGCTTGGCTATTGTAAATATTGCTGCAGTGCATGTTTGCCTGTCTGTGCCTTTCCCATTCTGGTCTTCTTAGGGTATAGGCCCATTAGGGGATCGGCCGCATGATATGGTAGCTCAATTTTTACCTTTTAAACGCAGCTCCGTTCTGTTCTCATGATTAGCTGTTACCAGTTTACATCCAACCAACAGCATAGTGGGTATGCATTTCTCCCCCAACCCGTCAGCATGCATTGTTTGTAGACTTTGTACGGATGGCATTTTGAATATTGGGTGGTGAAATCTTTTTGTAGTTTGGATTTGCATCCAACCAATAATTCCTGATATTGAGCTTTTATCCATGTTCTTCTTTTTTTAGAACAACCGAGTGAGTAACACTTACCTCTTCAAATTGTTTTCTTGAAAAATTTTCCGTGTTGTGAACTTTCTTGGCCATTACCTACCCCAGGACATTTTTTGAGGACACGTGTCATTTACGGCCCTACAATTACTGTGAATCTCAAGTGACCCTTAGCCCTGTGTTTAAAGCTGCTGTTGTGGGAAACGGCCACAAGGCGGCAGCATTTCTCCATTCCCAAGTCTGGTTACTAGGGCAGCAGAGCCTTCCTGAAAGTTGTGTTCCTAGGTTGTAAATTAGAATGGGATGTGCCAGGGAAAACCCCAATAACTTTATGTCTCATTAATTGTTGTTCGTGGTTTTAATTTTTTAAATTGGGGTAATGAGCAGAATAGTGTTTGTTCTGGGTGTGCACAATCAGGTTCAATTGAACATTATATATATCTACTCATGTACAGATCCTCTTCCCATGTAAATTACTATTATTTTTTTAAATAAATTTATTTTATTTATTTATTTATTTTTGGCTGAGTTGGATCTTCGTTGCTGCATGTGGGCTTTCTCCAGTTGCGGTGAGCGGGGGCTACTCTCCGTTGCGGTGCACCGGCTTCTCACTGCAGTGGCTTCTCTTGTTGCGGAGCACGGGCTCTAGGCGTGTGGGCTTCAGTAGTTGTGGTGCATGGGCTCAGTAGTTATGGCTCATGGGCTCCAGAGCGTAGGCTCATTAGTTGTGGTGCACGGGCTTAGTTGCTCTGCTGCATGTGGGACCTTCCCGAACCAGGGATCGAACCTGTGTCCCCTGCATTGGCAGGTGGATTCTTAACCACGGTGCCACCAGGCAAGCCCCCGTGTAAATTATTACAGAGCGTTCAGTAGACCTCCCTTGGTATATGGTCGGTCTTTTTGATACGTGTGTTTAATATGTATTTGTATACGTACGGTAACCCTAATCTTAATGTGTCCATTCCTCCCACCTTTCCTTTTAGATAACCATAGTTTGTTTTCTAAGTCTGTGAGAGTCTTTCTCTGTGGAAATATGTTCATACGTGTCAGTTGTTAGGTAACAGCTAGGAGTGATATCACAGGTTATTTGTCGGCTGCTTTCCGACTTACCTCATGTTCTGTGATTATCTCTAGGCTCATCTATGGTGCTGCAAAGAGCAGTGTTTCATCCTTTTCCATGGCGAATATTGCATTGTGTACATGGACCACTTCTTCTTTGTGCATTCATCTGTGGATGGACATTTTGGTTACTTCCAAGTCTTGGCAATGCTAAATATTGATGCAGTGCAGGATTGCCAGCCTGTGTCTTTTGGATTCTGGTCTTCTCAGGGATTAGGCCCAGCAGTGGGCCTACTAGATCATATGGTGGTTCAAATTTTTCCCTTTCAACGCACCTCCATTCTGTTCTCACTACTGGCTGTTACCAGTTTACATGCCACCAGCAACTAGAGGGTACACAGTTCTCTAAAACCCCTTCAGAATTTATTGTTTGTAGACTTTTTACTGATGGCATTTTGAGTGTTGGGTGGTGATACCTTCTTGTAGGTTGGATTTGCATGCGTCTAATAAATCCCGATATTGAGCTTTCATCTACGTTTTTTTTTTAAGTAAAACAGAGAAACTCACCTCTTCAAATTGTTTCCTTGAAAAATGTGCCATGTTCCCTGAATTCCTGTGGCCATTACCTGCACCAGGACATTTTTTGAGGGCAGGTGTCCTTTACAGCCCTGTAGTAATTGTGAATATCACATGACCATTAGTTCTGCATTTAAAGCTGCTGTTGCAGGAAACGGCCACAAGGGGGCAGCATTTCTATATTCCCAACTCTGGTTACTAGGGCAACACAGCCTTCCTGGAAGTCCTGTTTGTAGGTTGTAAAGTAGAGTGGAATGTGCCAGGACAAACCCCCAGAAACTATGTCTACTTATTTGTTGTTGATATTCTCAGTTTAATTTTCATTTTTCTCAGAGCAAATTTGATTGCAATGTTGTGTTTGTTCTAGGTGTACAGAATGTCTTTCATTGATTCATATATCTTTTCATGTTTGGATCCTGTTCCGTAGAGATTATTACAGAATGTTGTGTAGACCTCTCTTGGTATTCGGTATGTCTGATGATTATATATTTTATAAGTATTAGCATATGTCTGTTAAACCCAATATCCTCCGTTATACATTCCTCACACCTTTCCGTTTGGTTAAGCACAAGCTTGTTTTCTGAACACGTGAGTGTCCTTCTCTGTGGAAATAGGTTCATTCCTATCAATTTTTAGATAAGACCTATACGTGATATCATAGGATATGTGTCTCTCGCTTTCTGACTTACTTCAAGGTGTGTGATTGTCTGTAGCCTCGTCTATGGTGCTGCAAACGGCATTGTTTCATTCTTTTCTGTGTCTAATATTGCATTGTGTACATGGACCACTTTTTCGTCCATTCATCTGATGATGGACATTTTTGTTGCTTCCATGTCTTGGCTATTGTAAATACTGCTGCAATACACGATGTTCCATCCTGTGTCTTTTTGATTCTGGCTTTCACAGGTGACAGGCCCAATAGTGGGCCTTCCGGATCATATGGGGACTCAATTTTTACCTTTCAACGCACTGCCATTCTGTTCCTATTATTGGCGGTGACCAGTTTACATCCCACTTAGACCGAGAGGTTACGCTATTCTCCACAACTTCTTCAACATCTATTGTTTGTTGACGTTTTGCTGATGGTCATTCTGACTGGTGTGAGGTGATACGTTTGTGTAGATTGGATTTGCATGCGTCTAATAATTCCTGATGTTTTGCGTGGATCAATGTCCTTTTCATTTTTTTTTAAGATTCAGCTAAACTTACAACTTCAAATTTCCTTCTTGAAAAATTTGCCGCGTTTGGATTTTTTTGGCCATTCCCTACCCCAGGACAGTTTTTGAGGGCATGAGTCATTTACAGCCCTGCAGTCCTTGTGAATATCAGTGACCATTAGCAGTGGATTTAAAGCTGCTGTTTGAGGAAACGGCCTTAAGGTGGCAGCATTTCTACGTTGGCAACTCTGCTTGCTAGGGAAACAGAACCTTGCTGCAAGTTGTGCTTTTAGGTTGCAGATTAGAGTGGAATGTGTCAGGACAAACCCCCATAAGTTTTAGCCTCCTTAATTCTTGTTTGTGTCTTTAAGTTTTCATTTTTATCAGAGCAAATTGGATTTTAAAATGTCTTTTGTTCTAGCTGCACAGAATCTTGTTCATGTACACATATACATATATCTATTGATCTTTGTGTCCTTTTCCATGTAGGTTATTGTAGAGTGTTGAATAGACCACTCTTGGTATTCCATAGGTCTTTGGGGATGATATATTTTATATGTATTAGTATATGTTTGTTAACCCCAATATCCTAATTTGTCCATTCCTCACACCTTTTCTTTGGCTTAACCATAAGTTTGTCTTCTCCATCTGAGATTGTCTTTCCCTATGGAAATATGTTCATTTTTATGAATTTTCAGATAACATAAGTGATATCGTAGAACATTTGTCTTTCGCAATCTGACTTACTTCATGTTGTGTGATTATCTCTAGGCTCATCCGTGGTGCTGCATATGCCGTTCTTTTATTTTTTTTCGTGGCTAATATTCCATTCTGTACATATACCACTTCTTCTTTGTCCATTCATCTGTTTATGGAGCTTTTTTTTGCTTCCATGTCTTGGCTCTTTCAATATTGCTGCAGTGCACATTTGCCTGCCTCTGTCTTTCCGATTCTGGTGGTCTTAGGTTATAGGCCCAGAAGGTGCCCTGCCGCATCATACGGTAGCTCAATTTTTACCTTTTAAAGCAGCTGCATTCAGTTTTCATTAGTGCTGTTAGCACTTTACACCCCATCAGCAGCTAGAAGGTACACAGTTCCCTAAAACCTCTTCAGCATTTATAGTTTGTAGACTTTTTGCTGATGGTCATTTGACTGGTGTGAGCTGAAACCTTTGTGGACGTGGGATTTGCATGCAGCTAATAATTCCTTATACTGAGCTCTAGGCATGTCTTTTTTTATCTTTTCCTTTTTTTTAAAGAGTGAGTACAACTTCCCTCTCATATTGACTTCTTGAAAACTTTGTCATGTGTTGAAATTTCTTGCCTATTCCCTACCCCAGGACATTTTTTGAGGGCAGGTATCATTTACAGCCCCGCAGTCCTCGTGACTATTAAGCGACCATTAGCACTGTGTTTAAAGCTGCTGTTGTGGGAAACAGCCACAAGGCGGCAGCATTATTACGTTCTCAACTCTTGTTACTAGGGCAACAGAGTCTTCCTGGACGTCGTGTTCCTCGGTTGTAAATTAGAGTGGAATGTGCTGGGACAAGCCCCCAGAAGTTTATGTCTCCTTACTTATGTTCGTTTTTTAAATTTAATTTATATTTCTTATCGGAGGAAATTTGATTAGAGTGTTGTGATTGTCTGGCTGTACAGAATCTGGTCAATGATTCATACATATGTCTGTTCATCTTCGGATCCTGTTACCATGTATGTTATTACAGAATGTTGAGTAGACCTCCCTTGGTATTTGGTAGGTGTTTTGTCATGATATATTTTATATGTATTGGTGATTATATAATTCATATAGTTTATATGTTATATGTTTATATACATTTAACATACATTAGTATATGTATGCTACCCCCATAATCCTAATTTATCCATCCTCCCACCTTTCATTTTGGTTAACCATTAGTTTGTTTTATCAGTCTGTGAGTGTGTTTTTCTGTGGAAATATGTTCATTGGGAGCAATCTTAGGATGGATAACACGTATAAATGATATCATAGGATATTTGTCATTCCTTTTTGACTTACTTAACGTACTATGATTATTTCTAGGCTCATGTGTAGTCCTGAAAACGGCATTGTTCATTTTTTTCCCGAGGCTACTATTCCATTCGGTACGTACACCACTTCTTCTTTGTCCATTTGTCTGTTGATGGACATTTTGTTTGCTTGCATGGCTTGGCTATTGTAAATATTGCTGCAGTGCATGTTTGCCTGTCTGTGCCTTTCCCATTCTGGTCTTCTTAGGGTATAGGCCCATTAGGGGATCGGCCGCATGATATGGTAGCTCAATTTTTACCTTTTAAACGCAGCTCCGTTCTGTTCTCATGATTAGCTGTTACCAGTTTACATCCAACCAACAGCATAGTGGGTATGCATTTCTCCCCCAACCCGTCAGCATGCATTGTTTGTAGACTTTGTACGGATGGCATTTTGAATATTGGGTGGTGAAATCTTTTTGTAGTTTGGATTTGCATCCAACCAATAATTCCTGATATTGAGCTTTTATCCATGTTCTTCTTTTTTTAGAACAACCGAGTGAGTAACACTTACCTCTTCAAATTGTTTTCTTGAAAAATTTTCCGTGTTGTGAACTTTCTTGGCCATTACCTACCCCAGGACATGTTTTGAGGACACGTGTCATTTACGGCCCTACAATTACTGTGAATCTCAAGTGACCCTTAGCCCTGTGTTTAAAGCTGCTGTTGTGGGAAACGGCCACAAGGCGGCAGCATTTCTCCATTCCCAAGTCTGGTTACTAGGGCAGCAGAGCCTTCCTGAAAGTTGTGTTCCTAGGTTGTAAATTAGAATGGGATGTGCCAGGGAAAACCCCAATAACTTTATGTCTCATTAATTGTTGTTCGTGGTTTTAATTTTTTAAATTGGGGTAATGAGCAGAATAGTGTTTGTTCTGGGTGTGCACAATCAGGTTCAATTGAACATTATATATATCTACTCATGTACAGATCCTCTTCCCATGTAAATTACTATTATTTTTTTAAATAAATTTATTTTATTTATTTATTTATTTTTGGCTGAGTTGGATCTTCGTTGCTGCATGTGGGCTTTCTCCAGTTGCGGTGAGCGGGGGCTACTCTCCGTTGCGGTGCACCGGCTTCTCACTGCAGTGGCTTCTCTTGTTGCGGAGCACGGGCTCTAGGCGTGTGGGCTTCAGTAGTTGTGGTGCATGGGCTCAGTAGTTATGGCTCATGGGCTCCAGAGCGTAGGCTCATTAGTTGTGGTGCACGGGCTTAGTTGCTCTGCTGCATGTGGGACCTTCCCGAACCAGGGATCGAACCTGTGTCCCCTGCATTGGCAGGTGGATTCTTAACCACGGTGCCACCAGGCAAGCCCCCGTGTAAATTATTACAGAGCGTTCAGTAGACCTCCCTTGGTATATGGTCGGTCTTTTTGATACGTGTGTTTAATATGTATTTGTATACGTACGGTAACCCTAATCTTAATGTGTCCATTCCTCCCACCTTTCCTTTTAGATAACCATAGTTTGTTTTCTAAGTCTGTGAGAGTCTTTCTCTGTGGAAATATGTTCATACGTGTCAGTTGTTAGGTAACAGCTAGGAGTGATATCACAGGTTATTTGTCGGCTGCTTTCCGACTTACCTCATGTTCTGTGATTATCTCTAGGCTCATCTATGGTGCTGCAAAGAGCAGTGTTTCATCCTTTTCCATGGCGAATATTGCATTGTGTACATGGACCACTTCTTCTTTGTGCATTCATCTGTGGATGGACATTTTGGTTACTTCCAAGTCTTGGCAATGCTAAATATTGATGCAGTGCAGGATTGCCAGCCTGTGTCTTTTGGATTCTGGTCTTCTCAGGGATTAGGCCCAGCAGTGGGCCTACTAGATCATATGGTGGTTCAAATTTTTCCCTTTCAACGCACCTCCATTCTGTTCTCACTACTGGCTGTTACCAGTTTACATGCCACCAGCAACTAGAGGGTACACAGTTCTCTAAAACCCCTTCAGAATTTATTGTTTGTAGACTTTTTACTGATGGCATTTTGAGTGTTGGGTGGTGATACCTTCTTGTAGGTTGGATTTGCATGCGTCTAATAAATCCCGATATTGAGCTTTCATCTACGTTTTTTTTTTAAGTAAAACAGAGAAACTCACCTCTTCAAATTGTTTCCTTGAAAAATGTGCCATGTTCCCTGAATTCCTGTGGCCATTACCTGCACCAGGACATTTTTTGAGGGCAGGTGTCCTTTACAGCCCTGTAGTAATTGTGAATATCACATGACCATTAGTTCTGCATTTAAAGCTGCTGTTGCAGGAAACGGCCACAAGGGGGCAGCATTTCTATATTCCCAACTCTGGTTACTAGGGCAACACAGCCTTCCTGGAAGTCCTGTTTGTAGGTTGTAAAGTAGAGTGGAATGTGCCAGGACAAACCCCCAGAAACTATGTCTACTTATTTGTTGTTGATATTCTCAGTTTAATTTTCATTTTTCTCAGAGCAAATTTGATTGCAATGTTGTGTTTGTTCTAGGTGTACAGAATGTCTTTCATTGATTCATATATCTTTTCATGTTTGGATCCTGTTCCGTAGAGATTATTACAGAATGTTGTGTAGACCTCTCTTGGTATTCGGTATGTCTGATGATTATATATTTTATAAGTATTAGCATATGTCTGTTAAACCCAATATCCTCCGTTATACATTCCTCACACCTTTCCGTTTGGTTAAGCACAAGCTTGTTTTCTGAACACGTGAGTGTCCTTCTCTGTGGAAATAGGTTCATTCCTATCAATTTTTAGATAAGACCTATACGTGATATCATAGGATATGTGTCTCTCGCTTTCTGACTTACTTCAAGGTGTGTGATTGTCTGTAGCCTCGTCTATGGTGCTGCAAACGGCATTGTTTCATTCTTTTCTGTGTCTAATATTGCATTGTGTACATGGACCACTTTTTCGTCCATTCATCTGATGATGGACATTTTTGTTGCTTCCATGTCTTGGCTATTGTAAATACTGCTGCAATACACGATGTTCCATCCTGTGTCTTTTTGATTCTGGCTTTCACAGGTGACAGGCCCAATAGTGGGCCTTCCGGATCATATGGGGACTCAATTTTTACCTTTCAACGCACTGCCATTCTGTTCCTATTATTGGCGGTTACCAGTTTACATCCCACTTAGACCGAGAGGTTACGCTATTCTCCACAACTTCTTCAACATCTATTGTTTGTTGACGTTTTGCTGATGGTCATTCTGACTGGTGTGAGGTGATACGTTTGTGTAGATTGGATTTGCATGCGTCTAATAATTCCTGATGTTTTGCGTGGATCAATGTCCTTTTCATTTTTTTTTAAGATTCAGCTAAACTTACAACTTCAAATTTCCTTCTTGAAAAATTTGCCGCGTTTGGATTTTTTTGGCCATTCCCTACCCCAGGACAGTTTTTGAGGGCATGAGTCATTTACAGCCCTGCAGTCCTTGTGAATATCAGTGACCATTAGCAGTGGATTTAAAGCTGCTGTTTGAGGAAACGGCCTTAAGGTGGCAGCATTTCTACGTTGGCAACTCTGCTTGCTAGGGAAACAGAACCTTGCTGCAAGTTGTGCTTTTAGGTTGCAGATTAGAGTGGAATGTGTCAGGACAAACCCCCATAAGTTTTAGCCTCCTTAATTCTTGTTTGTGTCTTTAAGTTTTCATTTTTATCAGAGCAAATTGGATTTTAAAATGTCTTTTGTTCTAGCTGCACAGAATCTTGTTCATGTACACATATACATATATCTATTGATCTTTGTGTCCTTTTCCATGTAGGTTATTGTAGAGTGTTGAATAGACCACTCTTGGTATTCCATAGGTCTTTGGGGATGATATATTTTATATGTATTAGTATATGTTTGTTAACCCCAATATCCTAATTTGTCCATTCCTCACACCTTTTCTTTGGCTTAACCATAAGTTTGTCTTCTCCATCTGAGATTGTCTTTCCCTATGGAAATATGTTCATTTTTATGAATTTTCAGATAACATAAGTGATATCGTAGAACATTTGTCTTTCGCAATCTGACTTACTTCATGTTGTGTGATTATCTCTAGGCTCATCCGTGGTGCTGCATATGCCGTTCTTTTATTTTTTTTCGTGGCTAATATTCCATTCTGTACATATACCACTTCTTCTTTGTCCATTCATCTGTTTATGGAGCTTTTTTTTGCTTCCATGTCTTGGCTCTTTCAATATTGCTGCAGTGCACATTTGCCTGCCTCTGTCTTTCCGATTCTGGTGGTCTTAGGTTATAGGCCCAGAAGGTGCCCTGCCGCATCATACGGTAGCTCAATTTTTACCTTTTAAAGCAGCTGCATTCAGTTTTCATTAGTGCTGTTAGGACTTTACACCCCATCAGCAGCTAGAAGGTACACAGTTCCCTAAAACCTCTTCAGCATTTATAGTTTGTAGACTTTTTGCTGATGGTCATTTGACTGGTGTGAGCTGAAACCTTTGTGGACGTGGGATTTGCATGCAGCTAATAATTCCTTATACTGAGCTCTAGGCATGTCTTTTTTTATCTTTTCCTTTTTTTTAAAGAGTGAGTACAACTTCCCTCTCATATTGACTTCTTGAAAACTTTGTCATGTGTTGAAATTTCTTGCCTATTCCCTACCCCAGGACATTTTTTGAGGGCAGGTATCATTTACAGCCCCGCAGTCCTCGTGACTATTAAGCGACCATTAGCACTGTGTTTAAAGCTGCTGTTGTGGGAAACAGCCACAAGGCGGCAGCATTATTACGTTCTCAACTCTTGTTACTAGGGCAACAGAGTCTTCCTGGACGTCGTGTTCCTCGGTTGTAAATTAGAGTGGAATGTGCTGGGACAAGCCCCCAGAAGTTTATGTCTCCTTACTTATGTTCGTTTTTTAAATTTAATTTATATTTCTTATCGGAGGAAATTTGATTAGAGTGTTGTGATTGTCTGGCTGTACAGAATCTGGTCAATGATTCATACATATGTCTGTTCATCTTCGGATCCTGTTACCATGTATGTTATTACAGAATGTTGAGTAGACCTCCCTTGGTATTTGGTAGGTGTTTTGTCATGATATATTTTATATGTATTGGTGATTATATAATTCATATAGTTTATATGTTATATGTTTATATACATTTAACATACATTAGTATATGTATGCTACCCCCATAATCCTAATTTATCCATCCTCCCACCTTTCATTTTGGTTAACCATTAGTTTGTTTTATCAGTCTGTGAGTGTGTTTTTCTGTGGAAATATGTTCATTGGGAGCAATCTTAGGATGGATAACACGTATAAATGATATCATAGGATATTTGTCATTCCTTTTTGACTTACTTAACGTACTATGATTATTTCTAGGCTCATGTGTAGTCCTGAAAACGGCATTGTTCATTTTTTTCCCGAGGCTACTATTCCATTCGGTACGTACACCACTTCTTCTTTGTCCATTTGTCTGTTGATGGACATTTTGTTTGCTTGCATGGCTTGGCTATTGTAAATATTGCTGCAGTGCATGTTTGCCTGTCTGTGCCTTTCCCATTCTGGTCTTCTTAGGGTATAGGCCCATTAGGGGATCGGCCGCATGATATGGTAGCTCAATTTTTACCTTTTAAACGCAGCTCCGTTCTGTTCTCATGATTAGCTGTTACCAGTTTACATCCAACCAACAGCATAGTGGGTATGCATTTCTCCCCCAACCCGTCAGCATGCATTGTTTGTAGACTTTGTACGGATGGCATTTTGAATATTGGGTGGTGAAATCTTTTTGTAGTTTGGATTTGCATCCAACCAATAATTCCTGATATTGAGCTTTTATCCATGTTCTTCTTTTTTTAGAACAACCGAGTGAGTAACACTTACCTCTTCAAATTGTTTTCTTGAAAAATTTTCCGTGTTGTGAACTTTCTTGGCCATTACCTACCCCAGGACATGTTTTGAGGACACGTGTCATTTACGGCCCTACAATTACTGTGAATCTCAAGTGACCCTTAGCCCTGTGTTTAAAGCTGCTGTTGTGGGAAACGGCCACAAGGCGGCAGCATTTCTCCATTCCCAAGTCTGGTTACTAGGGCAGCAGAGCCTTCCTGAAAGTTGTGTTCCTAGGTTGTAAATTAGAATGGGATGTGCCAGGGAAAACCCCAATAACTTTATGTCTCATTAATTGTTGTTCGTGGTTTTAATTTTTTAAATTGGGGTAATGAGCAGAATAGTGTTTGTTCTGGGTGTGCACAATCAGGTTCAATTGAACATTATATATATCTACTCATGTACAGATCCTCTTCCCATGTAAATTACTATTATTTTTTTAAATAAATTTATTTTATTTATTTATTTATTTTTGGCTGAGTTGGATCTTCGTTGCTGCATGTGGGCTTTCTCCAGTTGCGGTGAGCGGGGGCTACTCTCCGTTGCGGTGCACCGGCTTCTCACTGCAGTGGCTTCTCTTGTTGCGGAGCACGGGCTCTAGGCGTGTGGGCTTCAGTAGTTGTGGTGCATGGGCTCAGTAGTTATGGCTCATGGGCTCCAGAGCGTAGGCTCATTAGTTGTGGTGCACGGGCTTAGTTGCTCTGCTGCATGTGGGACCTTCCCGAACCAGGGATCGAACCTGTGTCCCCTGCATTGGCAGGTGGATTCTTAACCACGGTGCCACCAGGCAAGCCCCCGTGTAAATTATTACAGAGCGTTCAGTAGACCTCCCTTGGTATATGGTCGGTCTTTTTGATACGTGTGTTTAATATGTATTTGTATACGTACGGTAACCCTAATCTTAATGTGTCCATTCCTCCCACCTTTCCTTTTAGATAACCATAGTTTGTTTTCTAAGTCTGTGAGAGTCTTTCTCTGTGGAAATATGTTCATACGTGTCAGTTGTTAGGTAACAGCTAGGAGTGATATCACAGGTTATTTGTCGGCTGCTTTCCGACTTACCTCATGTTCTGTGATTATCTCTAGGCTCATCTATGGTGCTGCAAAGAGCAGTGTTTCATCCTTTTCCATGGCGAATATTGCATTGTGTACATGGACCACTTCTTCTTTGTGCATTCATCTGTGGATGGACATTTTGGTTACTTCCAAGTCTTGGCAATGCTAAATATTGATGCAGTGCAGGATTGCCAGCCTGTGTCTTTTGGATTCTGGTCTTCTCAGGGATTAGGCCCAGCAGTGGGCCTACTAGATCATATGGTGGTTCAAATTTTTCCCTTTCAACGCACCTCCATTCTGTTCTCACTACTGGCTGTTACCAGTTTACATGCCACCAGCAACTAGAGGGTACACAGTTCTCTAAAACCCCTTCAGAATTTATTGTTTGTAGACTTTTTACTGATGGCATTTTGAGTGTTGGGTGGTGATACCTTCTTGTAGGTTGGATTTGCATGCGTCTAATAAATCCCGATATTGAGCTTTCATCTACGTTTTTTTTTTAAGTAAAACAGAGAAACTCACCTCTTCAAATTGTTTCCTTGAAAAATGTGCCATGTTCCCTGAATTCCTGTGGCCATTACCTGCACCAGGACATTTTTTGAGGGCAGGTGTCCTTTACAGCCCTGTAGTAATTGTGAATATCACATGACCATTAGTTCTGCATTTAAAGCTGCTGTTGCAGGAAACGGCCACAAGGGGGCAGCATTTCTATATTCCCAACTCTGGTTACTAGGGCAACACAGCCTTCCTGGAAGTCCTGTTTGTAGGTTGTAAAGTAGAGTGGAATGTGCCAGGACAAACCCCCAGAAACTATGTCTACTTATTTGTTGTTGATATTCTCAGTTTAATTTTCATTTTTCTCAGAGCAAATTTGATTGCAATGTTGTGTTTGTTCTAGGTGTACAGAATGTCTTTCATTGATTCATATATCTTTTCATGTTTGGATCCTGTTCCGTAGAGATTATTACAGAATGTTGTGTAGACCTCTCTTGGTATTCGGTATGTCTGATGATTATATATTTTATAAGTATTAGCATATGTCTGTTAAACCCAATATCCTCCGTTATACATTCCTCACACCTTTCCGTTTGGTTAAGCACAAGCTTGTTTTCTGAACACGTGAGTGTCCTTCTCTGTGGAAATAGGTTCATTCCTATCAATTTTTAGATAAGACCTATACGTGATATCATAGGATATGTGTCTCTCGCTTTCTGACTTACTTCAAGGTGTGTGATTGTCTGTAGCCTCGTCTATGGTGCTGCAAACGGCATTGTTTCATTCTTTTCTGTGTCTAATATTGCATTGTGTACATGGACCACTTTTTCGTCCATTCATCTGATGATGGACATTTTTGTTGCTTCCATGTCTTGGCTATTGTAAATACTGCTGCAATACACGATGTTCCATCCTGTGTCTTTTTGATTCTGGCTTTCACAGGTGACAGGCCCAATAGTGGGCCTTCCGGATCATATGGGGACTCAATTTTTACCTTTCAACGCACTGCCATTCTGTTCCTATTATTGGCGGTTACCAGTTTACATCCCACTTAGACCGAGAGGTTACGCTATTCTCCACAACTTCTTCAACATCTATTGTTTGTTGACGTTTTGCTGATGGTCATTCTGACTGGTGTGAGGTGATACGTTTGTGTAGATTGGATTTGCATGCGTCTAATAATTCCTGATGTTTTGCGTGGATCAATGTCCTTTTCATTTTTTTTTAAGATTCAGCTAAACTTACAACTTCAAATTTCCTTCTTGAAAAATTTGCCGCGTTTGGATTTTTTTGGCCATTCCCTACCCCAGGACAGTTTTTGAGGGCATGAGTCATTTACAGCCCTGCAGTCCTTGTGAATATCAGTGACCATTAGCAGTGGATTTAAAGCTGCTGTTTGAGGAAACGGCCTTAAGGTGGCAGCATTTCTACGTTGGCAACTCTGCTTGCTAGGGAAACAGAACCTTGCTGCAAGTTGTGCTTTTAGGTTGCAGATTAGAGTGGAATGTGTCAGGACAAACCCCCATAAGTTTTAGCCTCCTTAATTCTTGTTTGTGTCTTTAAGTTTTCATTTTTATCAGAGCAAATTGGATTTTAAAATGTCTTTTGTTCTAGCTGCACAGAATCTTGTTCATGTACACATATACATATATCTATTGATCTTTGTGTCCTTTTCCATGTAGGTTATTGTAGAGTGTTGAATAGACCACTCTTGGTATTCCATAGGTCTTTGGGGATGATATATTTTATATGTATTAGTATATGTTTGTTAACCCCAATATCCTAATTTGTCCATTCCTCACACCTTTTCTTTGGCTTAACCATAAGTTTGTCTTCTCCATCTGAGATTGTCTTTCCCTATGGAAATATGTTCATTTTTATGAATTTTCAGATAACATAAGTGATATCGTAGAACATTTGTCTTTCGCAATCTGACTTACTTCATGTTGTGTGATTATCTCTAGGCTCATCCGTGGTGCTGCATATGCCGTTCTTTTATTTTTTTTCGTGGCTAATATTCCATTCTGTACATATACCACTTCTTCTTTGTCCATTCATCTGTTTATGGAGCTTTTTTTTGCTTCCATGTCTTGGCTCTTTCAATATTGCTGCAGTGCACATTTGCCTGCCTCTGTCTTTCCGATTCTGGTGGTCTTAGGTTATAGGCCCAGAAGGTGCCCTGCCGCATCATACGGTAGCTCAATTTTTACCTTTTAAAGCAGCTGCATTCAGTTTTCATTAGTGCTGTTAGCACTTTACACCCCATCAGCAGCTAGAAGGTACACAGTTCCCTAAAACCTCTTCAGCATTTATAGTTTGTAGACTTTTTGCTGATGGTCATTTGACTGGTGTGAGCTGAAACCTTTGTGGACGTGGGATTTGCATGCAGCTAATAATTCCTTATACTGAGCTCTAGGCATGTCTTTTTTTATCTTTTCCTTTTTTTTAAAGAGTGAGTACAACTTCCCTCTCATATTGACTTCTTGAAAACTTTGTCATGTGTTGAAATTTCTTGCCTATTCCCTACCCCAGGACATTTTTTGAGGGCAGGTATCATTTACAGCCCCGCAGTCCTCGTGACTATTAAGCGACCATTAGCACTGTGTTTAAAGCTGCTGTTGTGGGAAACAGCCACAAGGCGGCAGCATTATTACGTTCTCAACTCTTGTTACTAGGGCAACAGAGTCTTCCTGGACGTCGTGTTCCTCGGTTGTAAATTAGAGTGGAATGTGCTGGGACAAGCCCCCAGAAGTTTATGTCTCCTTACTTATGTTCGTTTTTTAAATTTAATTTATATTTCTTATCGGAGGAAATTTGATTAGAGTGTTGTGATTGTCTGGCTGTACAGAATCTGGTCAATGATTCATACATATGTCTGTTCATCTTCGGATCCTGTTACCATGTATGTTATTACAGAATGTTGAGTAGACCTCCCTTGGTATTTGGTAGGTGTTTTGTCATGATATATTTTATATGTATTGGTGATTATATAATTCATATAGTTTATATGTTATATGTTTATATACATTTAACATACATTAGTATATGTATGCTACCCCCATAATCCTAATTTATCCATCCTCCCACCTTTCATTTTGGTTAACCATTAGTTTGTTTTATCAGTCTGTGAGTGTGTTTTTCTGTGGAAATATGTTCATTGGGAGCAATCTTAGGATGGATAACACGTATAAATGATATCATAGGATATTTGTCATTCCTTTTTGACTTACTTAACGTACTATGATTATTTCTAGGCTCATGTGTAGTCCTGAAAACGGCATTGTTCATTTTTTTCCCGAGGCTACTATTCCATTCGGTACGTACACCACTTCTTCTTTGTCCATTTGTCTGTTGATGGACATTTTGTTTGCTTGCATGGCTTGGCTATTGTAAATATTGCTGCAGTGCATGTTTGCCTGTCTGTGCCTTTCCCATTCTGGTCTTCTTAGGGTATAGGCCCATTAGGGGATCGGCCGCATGATATGGTAGCTCAATTTTTACCTTTTAAACGCAGCTCCGTTCTGTTCTCATGATTAGCTGTTACCAGTTTACATCCAACCAACAGCATAGTGGGTATGCATTTCTCCCCCAACCCGTCAGCATGCATTGTTTGTAGACTTTGTACGGATGGCATTTTGAATATTGGGTGGTGAAATCTTTTTGTAGTTTGGATTTGCATCCAACCAATAATTCCTGATATTGAGCTTTTATCCATGTTCTTCTTTTTTTAGAACAACCGAGTGAGTAACACTTCCCTCTTCAAATTGTTTTCTTGAAAAATTTTCCGTGTTGTGAACTTTCTTGGCCATTACCTACCCCAGGACATGTTTTGAGGACACGTGTCATTTACGGCCCTACAATTACTGTGAATCTCAAGTGACCCTTAGCCCTGTGTTTAAAGCTGCTGTTGTGGGAAACGGCCACAAGGCGGCAGCATTTCTCCATTCCCAAGTCTGGTTACTAGGGCAGCAGAGCCTTCCTGAAAGTTGTGTTCCTAGGTTGTAAATTAGAATGGGATGTGCCAGGGAAAACCCCAATAACTTTATGTCTCATTAATTGTTGTTCGTGGTTTTAATTTTTTAAATTGGGGTAATGAGCAGAATAGTGTTTGTTCTGGGTGTGCACAATCAGGTTCAATTGAACATTATATATATCTACTCATGTACAGATCCTCTTCCCATGTAAATTACTATTATTTTTTAAAATAAATTTATTTTATTTTTTTATTTATTTTTGGCTGAGTTGGATCTTCGTTGCTGCATGTGGGCTTTCTCCAGTTGCGGTGAGCGGGGGCTACTCTCCGTTGCGGTGCACCGGCTTCTCACTGCAGTGGCTTCTCTTGTTGCGGAGCACGGGCTCTAGGCATGTGGGCTTCAGTAGTTGTGGTGCATGGGCTCAGTAGTTATGGCTCATGGGCTCCAGAGCGTAGGCTCATTAGTTGTGGTGCACGGGCTTAGTTGCTCTGCTGCATGTGGGACCTTCCCGAACCAGGGATCGAACCTGTGTCCCCTGCATTGGCAGGTGGATTCTTAACCACGGTGCCACCAGGCAAGCCCCCGTGTAAATTATTACAGAGCGTTCAGTAGACCTCCCTTGGTATATGGTCGGTCTTTTTGATACGTGTGTTTAATATGTATTTGTATACGTACGGTAACCCTAATCTTAATGTATCCATTCCTCCCACCTTTCCTTTTAGATAACCATAGTTTGTTTTCTAAGTCTGTGAGAGTCTTTCTCTGTGGAAATATGTTCATACGTGTCAGTTGTTAGGTAACAGCTAGGAGTGATATCACAGGTTATTTGTCGGCTGCTTTCCGACTTACCTCATGTTCTGTGATTATCTCTAGGCTCATCTATGGTGCTGCAAAGAGCAGTGTTTCATCCTTTTCCATGGCGAATATTGCATTGTGTACATGGACCACTTCTTCTTTGTGCATTCATCTGTGGATGGACATTTTGGTTACTTCCAAGTCTTGGCAATGCTAAATATTGATGCAGTGCAGGATTGCCAGCCTGTGTCTTTTGGATTCTGGTCTTCTCAGGGATTAGGCCCAGCAGTGGGCCTACTAGATCATATGGTGGTTCAAATTTTTCCCTTTCAACGCACCTCCATTCTGTTCTCACTACTGGCTGTTACCAGTTTACATGCCACCAGCAACTAGAGGGTACACAGTTCTCTAAAACCCCTTCAGAATTTATTGTTTGTAGACTTTTTACTGATGGCATTTTGAGTGTTGGGTGGTGATACCTTCTTGTAGGTTGGATTTGCATGCGTCTAATAAATCCCGATATTGAGCTTTCATCTACGTTTTTTTTTAAGTAAAACAGAGAAACTCACCTCTTCAAATTGTTTCCTTGAAAAATGTGCCATGTTCCCTGAATTCCTGTGGCCATTACCTGCACCAGGACATTTTTTGAGGGCAGGTGTCCTTTACAGCCCTGTAGTAATTGTGAATATCACATGACCATTAGTTCTGCATTTAAAGCTGCTGTTGCAGGAAACGGCCACAAGGGGGCAGCATTTCTATATTCCCAACTCTGGTTACTAGGGCAACACAGCCTTCCTGGAAGTCCTGTTTGTAGGTTGTAAAGTAGAGTGGAATGTGCCAGGACAAACCCCCAGAAACTATGTCTACTTATTTGTTGTTGATATTCTCAGTTTAATTTTCATTTTTCTCAGAGCAAATTTGATTGCAATGTTGTGTTTGTTCTAGGTGTACAGAATGTCTTTCATTGATTCATATATCTTTTCATGTTTGGATCCTGTTCCGTAGAGATTATTACAGAATGTTGTGTAGACCTCTCTTGGTATTCGGTATGTCTGATGATTATATATTTTATAAGTATTAGCATATGTCTGTTAAACCCAATATCCTCCGTTATACATTCCTCACACCTTTCCGTTTGGTTAAGCACAAGCTTGTTTTCTGAACACGTGAGTGTCCTTCTCTGTGGAAATAGGTTCATTCCTATCAATTTTTAGATAAGACCTATACGTGATATCATAGGATATGTGTCTCTCGCTTTCTGACTTACTTCAAGGTGTGTGATTGTCTGTAGCCTCGTCTATGGTGCTGCAAACGGCATTGTTTCATTCTTTTCTGTGTCTAATATTGCATTGTGTACATGGACCACTTTTTCGTCCATTCATCTGATGATGGACATTTTTGTTGCTTCCATGTCTTGGCTATTGTAAATACTGCTGCAATACACGATGTTCCATCCTGTGTCTTTTTGATTCTGGCTTTCACAGGTGACAGGCCCAATAGTGGGCCTTCCGGATCATATGGGGACTCAATTTTTACCTTTCAACGCACTGCCATTCTGTTCCTATTATTGGCGGTTACCAGTTTACATCCCACTTAGACCGAGAGGTTACGCTATTCTCCACAACTTCTTCAACATCTATTGTTTGTTGACGTTTTGCTGATGGTCATTCTGACTGGTGTGAGGTGATACGTTTGTGTAGATTGGATTTGCATGCGTCTAATAATTCCTGATGTTTTGCGTGGATCAATGTCCTTTTCATTTTTTTTTAAGATTCAGCTAAACTTACAACTTCAAATTTCCTTCTTGAAAAATTTGCCGCGTTTGGATTTTTTTGGCCATTCCCTACCCCAGGACAGTTTTTGAGGGCATGAGTCATTTACAGCCCTGCACTCCTTGTGAATATCAGTGACCATTAGCAGTGGATTTAAAGCTGCTGTTTGAGGAAACGGCCTTAAGGTGGCAGCATTTCTACGTTGGCAACTCTGCTTGCTAGGGAAACAGAACCTTGCTGCAAGTTGTGCTTTTAGGTTGCAGATTAGAGTGGAATGTGTCAGGACAAACCCCCATAAGTTTTAGCCTCCTTAATTCTTGTTTGTGTCTTTAAGTTTTCATTTTTATCAGAGCAAATTGGATTTTAAAATGTCTTTTGTTCTAGCTGCACAGAATCTTGTTCATGTACACATATACATATATCTATTGATCTTTGTGTCCTTTTCCATGTAGGTTATTGTAGAGTGTTGAATAGACCACTCTTGGTATTCCATAGGTCTTTGGGGATGATATATTTTATATGTATTAGTATATGTTTGTTAACCCCAATATCCTAATTTGTCCATTCCTCACACCTTTTCTTTGGCTTAACCATCAGTTTGTCTTCTCCATCTCAGATTGTCTTTCCCTATGGAAATATGTTCATTTTTATGAATTTTCAGATAACATAAGTGATATCGTAGAACATTTGTCTTTCGCAATCTGACTTACTTCACGTTGTGTGATTATCTCTAGGCTCATCCGTGGTGCTGCATATGCCGTTCTTTTATTTTTTTTCGTGGCTAATATTCCATTCTGTACATATACCACTTCTTCTTTGTCCATTCATCTGTTTATGGAGCTTTTTTTTGCTTCCATGTCTTGGCTCTTTCAATATTGCTGCAGTGCACATTTGCCTGCCTCTGTCTTTCCGATTCTGGTGGTCTTAGGTTATAGGCCCAGAAGGTGCCCTGCCGCATCATACGGTAGCTCAATTTTTACCTTTTAAAGCAGCTGCATTCAGTTTTCATTAGTGCTGTTAGCACTTTACACCCCATCAGCAGCTAGAAGGTACACAGTTCCCTAAAACCTCTTCAGCATTTATAGTTTGTAGACTTTTTGCTGATGGTCATTTGACTGGTGTGAGCTGAAACCTTTGTGGACGTGGGATTTGCATGCAGCTAATAATTCCTTATACTGAGCTATAGGCATGTCTTTTTTTATCTTTTCCTTTTTTTTAAAGAGTGAGTACAACTTCCCTCTCATATTGACTTCTTGAAAACTTTGTCATGTGTTGAAATTTCTTGCCTATTCCCTACCCCAGGACATTTTTTGAGGGCAGGTATCATTTACAGCCCCGCAGTCCTCGTGACTATTAAGCGACCATTAGCACTGTGTTTAAAGCTGCTGTTGTGGGAAACAGCCACAAGGCGGCAGCATTATTACGTTCTCAACTCTTGTTACTAGGGCAACAGAGTCTTCCTGGACGTCGTGTTCCTCGGTTGTAAATTAGAGTGGAATGTGCTGGGACAAGCCCCCAGAAGTTTATGTCTCCTTACTTATGTTCGTTTTTTAAATTTAATTTATATTTCTTATCGGAGGAAATTTGATTAGAGTGTTGTGATTGTCTGGCTGTACAGAATCTGGTCAATGATTCATACATATGTCTGTTCATCTTCGGATCCTGTTACCATGTATGTTATTACAGAATGTTGAGTAGACCTCCCTTGGTATTTGGTAGGTGTTTTGTCATGATATATTTTATATGTATTGGTGATTATATAATTCATATAGTTTATATGTTATATGTTTATATACATTTAACATACATTAGTATATGTATGCTACCCCCATAATCCTAATTTATCCATCCTCCCACCTTTCATTTTGGTTAACCATTAGTTTGTTTTATCAGTCTGTGAGTGTGTTTTTCTGTGGAAATATGTTCATTGGGAGCAATCTTAGGATGGATAACACGTATAAATGATATCATAGGATATTTGTCATTCCTTTTTGACTTACTTAACGTACTATGATTATTTCTAGGCTCATGTGTAGTCCTGAAAACGGCATTGTTCATTTTTTTCCCGAGGCTACTATTCCATTCGGTACGTACACCACTTCTTCTTTGTCCATTTGTCTGTTGATGGACATTTTGTTTGCTTGCATGGCTTGGCTATTGTAAATATTGCTGCAGTGCATGTTTGCCTGTCTGTGCCTTTCCCATTCTGGTCTTCTTAGGGTATAGGCCCATTAGGGGATCGGCCGCATGATATGGTAGCTCAATTTTTACCTTTTTTTTTTTTTTTTTTTTTTTTTTTTTTTTTTTTTTTTTTTATTAATTAATTTATTTATTTATTTATTTATGGCTGTGTTGGGTCTTCGTTTCTGTGCGAGGGCTTTCTCTAGTTGCGGCAAGTGGGGGCCACTCTTCATCGCGGTGCGCGGGCCTCTCACTATCGCGGCCTCTCTTGTTGCGGAGCACAGGCTCCAGACGCGCAGGCTCAGCAGTTGTGGCTCACGGGCCCAGTTGCTCCGCGGCATGTGGGATCTTCCCAGACCAGGGCTCGAACCCGTGTCCCCTGCATTGGCAGGCAGATTCTCAACCACTGCGCCACCAGGGAAGCCCCCAATTTTTACCTTTTAAACACAGCTCCGTTCTGTTCTCATGATTAGCTGTTACCAGTTTACATCCAACCAACAGCATAGTGGGTATGCATTTCTCCCCCAACCCGTCAGCATGCATTGTTTGTAGACTTTGTACGGATGGCATTTTGAATATTGGGTGGTGAAATCTTTTTTTAGTTTGGATTTGCATCCAACCAATAATTCCTGATATTGAGCTTTTATCCATGTTCTTCTTTTTTTAGAACAACCGAGTGAGTAACACTTACCTCTTCAAATTGTTTTCTTGAAAAATTTTCCGTGTTGTGAACTTTCTTGGCCATTACCTACCCCAGGACATGTTTTGAGGACACGTGTCATTTACGGCCCTACAATTACTGTGAATCTCAAGTGACCCTTAGCCCTGTGTTTAAAGCTGCTGTTGTGGGAAACGGCCACAAGGCGGCAGCATTTCTCCATTCCCAAGTCTGGTTACTAGGGCAGCAGAGCCTTCCTGAAAGTTGTGTTCCTAGGTTGTAAATTAGAATGGGATGTGCCAGGGAAAACCCCAATAACTTTATGTCTCATTAATTGTTGTTCGTGGTTTTAATTTTTTAAATTGGGGTAATGAGCAGAATAGTGTTTGTTCTGGGTGTGCACAATCAGGTTCAATTGAACATTATATATATCTACTCATGTACAGATCCTCTTCCCATGTAAATTACTATTATTTTTTAAAATAAATTTATTTTATTTTTTTATTTATTTTTGGCTGAGTTGGATCTTCGTTGCTGCATGTGGGCTTTCTCCAGTTGCGGTGAGCGGGGGCTACTCTCCGTTGCGGTGCACCGGCTTCTCACTGCAGTGGCTTCTCTTGTTGTGGAGCACGGGCTCTAGGCATGTGGGCTTCAGTAGTTGTGGTGCATGGGCTCAGTAGTTATGGCTCATGGGCTCCAGAGCGTAGGCTCATTAGTTGTGGTGCATGGGCTTAGTTGCTCTGCTGCATGTGGGACCTTCCCGAACCAGGGATCGAACCTGTGTCCCCTGCATTGGCAGGTGGATTCTTAACCACGGTGCCACCAGGCAAGCCCCCGTGTAAATTATTACAGAGCGTTCAGTAGACCTCCCTTGGTATATGGTCGGTCTTTTTGATACGTGTGTTTAATATGTATTTGTATACGTACGGTAACCCTAATCTTAATGTATCCATTCCTCCCACCTTTCCTTTTAGATAACCATAGTTTGTTTTCTAAGTCTGTGAGAGTCTTTCTCTGTGGAAATATGTTCATACGTGTCAGTTGTTAGGTAACAGCTAGGAGTGATATCACAGGTTATTTGTCGGCTGCTTTCCGACTTACCTCATGTTCTGTGATTATCTCTAGGCTCATCTATGGTGCTGCAAAGAGCAGTGTTTCATCCTTTTCCATGGCGAATATTGCATTGTGTACATGGACCACTTCTTCTTTGTGCATTCATCTGTGGATGGACATTTTGGTTACTTCCAAGTCTTGGCAATGCTAAATATTGATGCAGTGCAGGATTGCCAGCCTGTGTCTTTTGGATTCTGGTCTTCTCAGGGATTAGGCCCAGCAGTGGGCCTACTAGATCATATGGTGGTTCAAATTTTTCCCTTTCAACGCACCTCCATTCTGTTCTCACTACTGGCTGTTACCAGTTTACATGCCACCAGCAACTAGAGGGTACACAGTTCTCTAAAACCCCTTCAGAATTTATTGTTTGTAGACTTTTTACTGATGGCATTTTGAGTGTTGGGTGGTGATACCTTCTTGTAGGTTGGATTTGCATGCGTCTAATAAATCCCGATATTGAGCTTTCATCTACGTTTTTTTTTTAAGTAAAACAGAGAAACTCACCTCTTCAAATTGTTTCCTTGAAAAATGTGCCATGTTCCCTGAATTCCTGTGGCCATTACCTGCACCAGGACATTTTTTGAGGGCAGGTGTCCTTTACAGCCCTGTAGTAATTGTGAATATCACATGACCATTAGTTCTGCATTTAAAGCTGCTGTTGCAGGAAACGGCCACAAGGGGGCAGCATTTCTATATTCCCAACTCTGGTTACTAGGGCAACACAGCCTTCCTGGAAGTCCTGTTTGTAGGTTGTAAAGTAGAGTGGAATGTGCCAGGACAAACCCCCAGAAACTATGTCTACTTATTTGTTGTTGATATTCTCAGTTTAATTTTCATTTTTCTCAGAGCAAATTTGATTGCAATGTTGTGTTTGTTCTAGGTGTACAGAATGTCTTTCATTGATTCATATATCTTTTCATGTTTGGATCCTGTTCCGTAGAGATTATTACAGAATGTTGTGTAGACCTCTCTTGGTATTCGGTATGTCTGATGATTATATATTTTATAAGTATTAGCATATGTCTGTTAAACCCAATATCCTCCGTTATACATTCCTCACACCTTTCCGTTTGGTTAAGCACAAGCTTGTTTTCTGAACACGTGAGTGTCCTTCTCTGTGGAAATAGGTTCATTCCTATCAATTTTTAGATAAGACCTATACGTGATATCATAGGATATGTGTCTCTCGCTTTCTGACTTACTTCAAGGTGTGTGATTGTCTGTAGCCTCGTCTATGGTGCTGCAAACGGCATTGTTTCATTCTTTTCTGTGTCTAATATTGCATTGTGTACATGGACCACTTTTTCGTCCATTCATCTGATGATGGACATTTTTGTTGCTTCCATGTCTTGGCTATTGTAAATACTGCTGCAATACACGATGTTCCATCCTGTGTCTTTTTGATTCTGGCTTTCACAGGTGACAGGCCCAATAGTGGGCCTTCCGGATCATATGGGGACTCAATTTTTACCTTTCAACGCACTGCCATTCTGTTCCTATTATTGGCGGTTACCAGTTTACATCCCACTTAGACCGAGAGGTTACGCTATTCTCCACAACTTCTTCAACATCTATTGTTTGTTGACGTTTTGCTGATGGTCATTCTGACTGGTGTGAGGTGATACGTTTGTGTAGATTGGATTTGCATGCGTCTAATAATTCCTGATGTTTTGCGTGGATCAATGTCCTTTTCATTTTTTTTTAAGATTCAGCTAAACTTACAACTTCAAATTTCCTTCTTGAAAAATTTGCCGCGTTTGGATTTTTTTGGCCATTCCCTACCCCAGGACAGTTTTTGAGGGCATGAGTCATTTACAGCCCTGCACTCCTTGTGAATATCAGTGACCATTAGCAGTGGATTTAAAGCTGCTGTTTGAGGAAACGGCCTTAAGGTGGCAGCATTTCTACGTTGGCAACTCTGCTTGCTAGGGAAACAGAACCTTGCTGCAAGTTGTGCTTTTAGGTTGCAGATTAGAGTGGAATGTGTCAGGACAAACCCCCATAAGTTTTAGCCTCCTTAATTCTTGTTTGTGTCTTTAAGTTTTCATTTTTATCAGAGCAAATTGGATTTTAAAATGTCTTTTGTTCTAGCTGCACAGAATCTTGTTCATGTACACATATACATATATCTATTGATCTTTGTGTCCTTTTCCATGTAGGTTATTGTAGAGTGTTGAATAGACCACTCTTGGTATTCCATAGGTCTTTGGGGATGATATATTTTATATGTATTAGTATATGTTTGTTAACCCCAATATCCTAATTTGTCCATTCCTCACACCTTTTCTTTGGCTTAACCATAAGTTTGTCTTCTCCATCTGAGATTGTCTTTCCCTATGGAAATATGTTCATTTTTATGAATTTTCAGATAACATAAGTGATATCGTAGAACATTTGTCTTTCGCAATCTGACTTACTTCACGTTGTGTGATTATCTCTAGGCTCATCCGTGGTGCTGCATATGCCGTTCTTTTATTTTTTTTCGTGGCTAATATTCCATTCTGTACATATACCACATCTTCTTTGTCCATTCATCTGTTTATGGAGCTTTTTTTTGCTTCCATGTCTTGGCTCTTTCAATATTGCTGCAGTGCACATTTGCCTGCCTCTGTCTTTCCGATTCTGGTGGTCTTAGGTTATAGGCCCAGAAGGTGCCCTGCCGCATCATACGGTAGCTCAATTTTTACCTTTTAAAGCAGCTGCATTCAGTTTTCATTAGTGCTGTTAGCACTTTACACCCCATCAGCAGCTAGAAGGTACACAGTTCCCTAAAACCTCTTCAGCATTTATAGTTTGTAGACTTTTTGCTGATGGTCATTTGACTGGTGTGAGCTGAAACCTTTGTGGACGTGGGATTTGCATGCAGCTAATAATTCCTTATACTGAGCTATAGGCATGTCTTTTTTTTTCTTTTCCTTTTTTTTTAAAGAGTGAGTACAACTTCCCTCTCATATTGACTTCTTGAAAACTTTGTCATGTGTTGAAATTTCTTGCCTATTCCCTACCCCAGGACATTTTTTGAGGGCAGGTATCATTTACAGCCCCACAGTCCTCGTGACTATTAAGCGACCATTAGCACTGTGTTTAAAGCTGCTGTTGTGGGAAACAGCCACAAGGCGGCAGCATTATTACGTTCTCAACTCTTGCTACTAGGGCAACAGAGTCTTCCTGGACGTCGTGTTCCTCGGTTGTAAATTAGAGTGGAATGTGCTGGGACAAGCCCCCAGAAGTTTATGTCTCCTTACTTATGTTCGTTTTTTAAATTTAATTTATATTTCTTATCGGAGGAAATTTGATTAGAGTGTTGTGATTGTCTGGCTGTACAGAATCTGGTCAATGATTCATACATATGTCTGTTCATCTTCGGATCCTGTTACCATGTATGTTATTACAGAATGTTGAGTAGACCTCCCTTGGTATTTGGTAGGTGTTTTGTCATGATATATTTTATATGTATTGGTGATTATATAATTCATATAGTTTATATGTTATATGTTTATATACATTTAACATACATTAGTATATGTATGCTACCCCCATAATCCTAATTTATCCATCCTCCCACCTTTCATTTTGGTTAACCATTAGTTTGTTTTATCAGTCTGTGAGTGTGTTTTTCTGTGGAAATATGTTCATTGGGAGCAATCTTAGGATGGATAACACGTATAAATGATATCATAGGATATTTGTCATTCCTTTTTGACTTACTTAACGTACTATGATTATTTCTAGGCTCATGTGTAGTCCTGAAAACGGCATTGTTCATTTTTTTCCCGAGGCTACTATTCCATTCGGTACGTACACCACTTCTTCTTTGTCCATTTATCTGTTGAAGGACATTTTGTTTGCGTGCATGGCTTGGCTATTGTAAATATTGCTGCAGTGCATGTTTGCCTGTCTGTGCCTTTCCCATTCTGGTCTTCTTAGGGTATAGGCCCATTAGGGGATCGGCCGCATGATATGGTAGCTCAATTTTTACCTTTTAAACGCAGCTCCGTTCTGTTCTCATGATTAGCTGTTACCAGTTTACATCCAACCAACAGCATAGTGGGTATGCATTTCTCCCCCAACCCGTCAGCATGCATTGTTTGTAGACTTTGTACGGATGGCATTTTGAATATTGGGTGGTGAAACCTTTTTGTAGTTTGGATTTGCATCCAACCAATAATTCCTGATATTGAGCTTTTATCCATGTTCTTCTTTTTTTAAAACAACCGAGTGAGTAACACTTACCTCTTCAAATTGTTTTCTTGAAAAATTTTCCGTGTTGTGAACTTTCTTGGCCATTACCTACCCCAGGACATTTTTTGAGGACACGTGTCATTTACGGCCCTACAATTACTGTGAATCTCAAGTGACCCTTAGCCCTGTGTTTAAAGCTGCTGTTGTGGGAAACGGCCACAAGGCGGCAGCATTTCTCCATTCCCAAGTCTGGTTACTAGGGCAGCAGAGCCTTCCTGAAAGTTGTGTTCCTAGGTTGTAAATTAGAATGGGATGTGCCAGGGAAAACCCCAATAACTTTATGTCTCATTAATTGTTGTTCGTGGTTTTAATTTTTTAAATTGGGGTAATGAGCAGAATAGTGTTTGTTCTGGGTGTGCACAATCAGGTTCAATTGAACATTATATATATCTACTCATGTACAGATCCTCTTCCCATGTAAATTACTATTATTTTTTTAAATAAATTTATTTTATTTATTTATTTATTTTTGGCTGAGTTGGATCTTCGTTGCTGCATGTGGGCTTTCTCCAGTTGCGGTGAGCGGGGGCTACTCTCCGTTGCGGTGCACCGGCTTCTCACTGCAGTGGCTTCTCTTGTTGTGGAGCACGGGCTCTAGGCATGTGGGCTTCAGTAGTTGTGGTGCATGGGCTCAGTAGTTATGGCTCATGGGCTCCAGAGCGTAGGCTCATTAGTTGTGGTGCATGGGCTTAGTTGCTCTGCTGCATGTGGGACCTTCCCGAACCAGGGATCGAACCTGTGTCCCCTGCATTGGCAGGTGGATTCTTAACCACGGTGCCACCAGGCAAGCCCCCGTGTAAATTATTACAGAGCGTTCAGTAGACCTCCCTTGGTATATGGTCGGTCTTTTTGATACGTGTGTTTAATATGTATTTGTATACGTACGGTAACCCTAATCTTAATGTATCCATTCCTCCCACCTTTCCTTTTAGATAACCATAGTTTGTTTTCTAAGTCTGTGAGAGTCTTTCTCTGTGGAAATATGTTCATACGTGTCAGTTGTTAGGTAACAGCTAGGAGTGATATCACAGGTTATTTGTCGGCTGCTTTCCGACTTACCTCATGTTCTGTGATTATCTCTAGGCTCATCTATGGTGCTGCAAAGAGCAGTGTTTCATCCTTTTCCATGGCGAATATTGCATTGTGTACATGGACCACTTCTTCTTTGTGCATTCATCTGTGGATGGACATTTTGGTTACTTCCAAGTCTTGGCAATGCTAAATATTGATGCAGTGCAGGATTGCCAGCCTGTGTCTTTTGGATTCTGGTCTTCTCAGGGATTAGGCCCAGCAGTGGGCCTACTAGATCATATGGTGGTTCAAATTTTTCCCTTTCAACGCACCTCCATTCTGTTCTCACTACTGGCTGTTACCAGTTTACATGCCACCAGCAACTAGAGGGTACACAGTTCTCTAAAACCCCTTCAGAATTTATTGTTTGTAGACTTTTTACTGATGGCATTTTGAGTGTTGGGTGGTGATACCTTCTTGTAGGTTGGATTTGCATGCGTCTAATAAATCCCGATATTGAGCTTTCATCTACGTTTTTTTTTTAAGTAAAACAGAGAAACTCACCTCTTCAAATTGTTTCCTTGAAAAATGTGCCATGTTCCCTGAATTCCTGTGGCCATTACCTGCACCAGGACATTTTTTGAGGGCAGGTGTCCTTTACAGCCCTGTAGTAATTGTGAATATCACATGACCATTAGTTCTGCATTTAAAGCTGCTGTTGCAGGAAACGGCCACAAGGGGGCAGCATTTCTATATTCCCAACTCTGGTTACTAGGGCAACACAGCCTTCCTGGAAGTCCTGTTTGTAGGTTGTAAAGTAGAGTGGAATGTGCCAGGACAAACCCCCAGAAACTATGTCTACTTATTTGTTGTTGATATTCTCAGTTTAATTTTCATTTTTCTCAGAGCAAATTTGATTGCAATGTTGTGTTTGTTCTAGGTGTACAGAATGTCTTTCATTGATTCATATATCTTTTCATGTTTGGATCCTGTTCCGTAGAGATTATTACAGAATGTTGTGTAGACCTCTCTTGGTATTCGGTATGTCTGATGATTATATATTTTATAAGTATTAGCATATGTCTGTTAAACCCAATATCCTCCGTTATACATTCCTCACACCTTTCCGTTTGGTTAAGCACAAGCTTGTTTTCTGAACACGTGAGTGTCCTTCTCTGTGGAAATAGGTTCATTCCTATCAATTTTTAGATAAGACCTATACGTGATATCATAGGATATGTGTCTCTCGCTTTCTGACTTACTTCAAGGTGTGTGATTGTCTGTAGCCTCGTCTATGGTGCTGCAAACGGCATTGTTTCATTCTTTTCTGTGTCTAATATTGCATTGTGTACATGGACCACTTTTTCGTCCATTCATCTGATGATGGACATTTTTGTTGCTTCCATGTCTTGGCTATTGTAAATACTGCTGCAATACACGATGTTCCATCCTGTGTCTTTTTGATTCTGGCTTTCACAGGTGACAGGCCCAATAGTGGGCCTTCCGGATCATATGGGGACTCAATTTTTACCTTTCAACGCACTGCCATTCTGTTCCTATTATTGGCTGTTACCAGTTTACATCCCACTTAGACCGAGAGGTTACGCTATTCTCCACAACTTCTTCAACATCTATTGTTTGTTGACGTTTTGCTGATGGTCATTCTGACTGGTGTGAGGTGATACGTTTGTGTAGATTGGATTTGCATGCGTCTAATAATTCCTGATGTTTTGCGTGGATCAATGTCCTTTTCATTTTTTTTTAAGATTCAGCTAAACTTACAACTTCAAATTTCCTTCTTGAAAAATTTGCCGCGTTTGGATTTTTTTGGCCATTCCCTACCCCAGGACAGTTTTTGAGGGCATGAGTCATTTACAGCCCTGCACTCCTTGTGAATATCAGTGACCATTAGCAGTGGATTTAAAGCTGCTGTTTGAGGAAACGGCCTTAAGGTGGCAGCATTTCTACGTTGGCAACTCTGCTTGCTAGGGAAACAGAACCTTGCTGCAAGTTGTGCTTTTAGGTTGCAGATTAGAGTGGAATGTGTCAGGACAAACCCCCATAAGTTTTAGCCTCCTTAATTCTTGTTTGTGTCTTTAAGTTTTCATTTTTATCAGAGCAAATTGGATTTTAAAATGTCTTTTGTTCTAGCTGCACAGAATCTTGTTCATGTACACATATACATATATCTATTGATCTTTGTGTCCTTTTCCATGTAGGTTATTGTAGAGTGTTGAATAGACCACTCTTGGTATTCCATAGGTCTTTGGGGATGATATATTTTATATGTATTAGTATATGTTTGTTAACCCCAATATCCTAATTTGTCCATTCCTCACACCTTTTCTTTGGCTTAACCATAAGTTTGTCTTCTCCATCTGAGATTGTCTTTCCCTATGGAAATATGTTCATTTTTATGAATTTTCAGATAACATAAGTGATATCGTAGAACATTTGTCTTTCGCAATCTGACTTACTTCACGTTGTGTGATTATCTCTAGGCTCATCCGTGGTGCTGCATATGCCGTTCTTTTATTTTTTTTCGTGGCTAATATTCCATTCTGTACATATACCACATCTTCTTTGTCCATTCATCTGTTTATGGAGCTTTTTTTTGCTTCCATGTCTTGGCTCTTTCAATATTGCTGCAGTGCACATTTGCCTGCCTCTGTCTTTCCGATTCTGGTGGTCTTAGGTTATAGGCCCAGAAGGTGCCCTGCCGCATCATACGGTAGCTCAATTTTTACCTTTTAAAGCAGCTGCATTCAGTTTTCATTAGTGCTGTTAGCACTTTACACCCCATCAGCAGCTAGAAGGTACACAGTTCCCTAAAACCTCTTCAGCATTTATAGTTTGTAGACTTTTTGCTGATGGTCATTTGACTGGTGTGAGCTGAAACCTTTGTGGACGTGGGATTTGCATGCAGCTAATAATTCCTTATACTGAGCTATAGGCATGTCTTTTTTTTTCTTTTCCTTTTTTTTTAAAGAGTGAGTACAACTTCCCTGTCATATTGACTTCTTGAAAACTTTGTCATGTGTTGAAATTTCTTGCCTATTCCCTACCCCAGGACATTTTTTGAGGGCAGGTATCATTTACAGCCCCGCAGTCCTCGTGACTATTAAGCGACCATTAGCACTGTGTTTAAAGCTGCTGTTGTGGGAAACAGCCACAAGGCGGCAGCATTATTACGTTCTCAACTCTTGCTACTAGGGCAACAGAGTCTTCCTGGACGTCGTGTTCCTCGGTTGTAAATTAGAGTGGAATGTGCTGGGACAAGCCCCCAGAAGTTTATGTCTCCTTACTTATGTTCGTTTTTTAAATTTAATTTATATTTCTTATCGGAGGAAATTTGATTAGAGTGTTGTGATTGTCTGGCTGTACAGAATCTGGTCAATGATTCATACATATGTCTGTTCATCTTCGGATCCTGTTACCATGTATGTTATTACAGAATGTTGAGTAGACCTCCCTTGGTATTTGGTAGGTGTTTTGTCATGATATATTTTATATGTATTGGTGATTATATAATTCATATAGTTTATATGTTATATGTTTATATACATTTAACATACATTAGTATATGTATGCTACCCCCATAATCCTAATTTATCCATCCTCCCACCTTTCATTTTGGTTAACCATTAGTTTGTTTTATCAGTCTGTGAGTGTGTTTTTCTGTGGAAATATGTTCATTGGGAGCAATCTTAGGATGGATAACACGTATAAATGATATCATAGGATATTTGTCATTCCTTTTTGACTTACTTAACGTACTATGATTATTTCTAGGCTCATGTGTAGTCCTGAAAACGGCATTGTTCATTTTTTTCCCGAGGCTACTATTCCATTCGGTACGTACACCACTTCTTCTTTGTCCATTTATCTGTTGATGGACATTTTGTTTGCGTGCATGGCTTGGCTATTGTAAATATTGCTGCAGTGCATGTTTGCCTGTCTGTGCCTTTCCCATTCTGGTCTTCTTAGGGTATAGGCCCATTAGGGGATCGGCCGCATGATATGGTAGCTCAATTTTTACCTTTTAAACGCAGCTCCGTTCTGTTCTCATGATTAGCTGTTACCAGTTTACATCCAACCAACAGCATAGTGGGTATGCATTTCTCCCCCAACCCGTCAGCATGCATTGTTTGTAGACTTTGTACGGATGGCATTTTGAATATTGGGTGGTGAAACCTTTTTGTAGTTTGGATTTGCATCCAACCAATAATTCCTGATATTGAGCTTTTATCCATGTTCTTCTTTTTTTAAAACAACCGAGTGAGTAACACTTACCTCTTCAAATTGTTTTCTTGAAAAATTTTCCGTGTTGTGAACTTTCTTGGCCATTACCTACCCCAGGACATTTTTTGAGGACACGTGTCATTTACGGCCCTACAATTACTGTGAATCTCAAGTGACCCTTAGCCCTGTGTTTAAAGCTGCTGTTGTGGGAAACGGCCACAAGGCGGCAGCATTTCTCCATTCCCAAGTCTGGTTACTAGGGCAGCAGAGCCTTCCTGAAAGTTGTGTTCCTAGGTTGTAAATTAGAATGGGATGTGCCAGGGAAAACCCCAATAACTTTATGTCTCATTAATTGTTGTTCGTGGTTTTAATTTTTTAAATTGGGGTAATGAGCAGAATAGTGTTTGTTCTGGGTGTGCACAATCAGGTTCAATTGAACATTATATATATCTACTCATGTACAGATCCTCTTCCCATGTAAATTACTATTATTTTTTTAAATAAATTTATTTTATTTATTTATTTATTTTTGGCTGAGTTGGATCTTCGTTGCTGCATGTGGGCTTTCTCCAGTTGCGGTGAGCGGGGGCTACTCTCCGTTGCGGTGCACCGGCTTCTCACTGCAGTGGCTTCTCTTGTTGTGGAGCACGGGCTCTAGGCGTGTGGGCTTCAGTAGTTGTGGTGCATGGGCTCAGTAGTTATGGCTCATGGGCTCCAGAGCGTAGGCTCATTAGTTGTGGTGCATGGGCTTAGTTGCTCTGCTGCATGTGGGACCTTCCCGAACCAGGGATCGAACCTGTGTCCCCTGCATTGGCAGGTGGATTCTTAACCACGGTGCCACCAGGCAAGCCCCCGTGTAAATTATTACAGAGCGTTCAGTAGACCTCCCTTGGTATATGGTCGGTCTTTTTGATACGTGTGTTTAATATGTATTTGTATACGTACGGTAACCCTAATCTTAATGTATCCATTCCTCCCACCTTTCCTTTTAGATAACCATAGTTTGTTTTCTAAGTCTGTGAGAGTCTTTCTCTGTGGAAATATGTTCATACGTGTCAGTTGTTAGGTAACAGCTAGGAGTGATATCACAGGTTATTTGTCGGCTGCTTTCCGACTTACCTCATGTTCTGTGATTATCTCTAGGCTCATCTATGGTGCTGCAAAGAGCAGTGTTTCATCCTTTTCCATGGCGAATATTGCATTGTGTACATGGACCACTTCTTCTTTGTGCATTCATCTGTGGATGGACATTTTGGTTACTTCCAAGTCTTGGCAATGCTAAATATTGATGCAGTGCAGGATTGCCAGCCTGTGTCTTTTGGATTCTGGTCTTCTCAGGGATTAGGCCCAGCAGTGGGCCTACTAGATCATATGGTGGTTCAAATTTTTCCCTTTCAACGCACCTCCATTCTGTTCTCACTACTGGCTGTTACCAGTTTACATGCCACCAGCAACTAGAGGGTACACAGTTCTCTAAAACCCCTTCAGAATTTATTGTTTGTAGACTTTTTACTGATGGCATTTTGAGTGTTGGGTGGTGATACCTTCTTGTAGGTTGGATTTGCATGCGTCTAATAAATCCCGATATTGAGCTTTCATCTACGTTTTTTTTTTAAGTAAAACAGAGAAACTCACCTCTTCAAATTGTTTCCTTGAAAAATTTGCCATGTTCCCTGAATTCCTGTGGCCATTACCTGCACCAGGACATTTTTTGAGGGCAGGTGTCCTTTACAGCCCTGTAGTAATTGTGAATATCACATGACCATTAGTTCTGCATTTAAAGCTGCTGTTGCAGGAAACGGCCACAAGGGGGCAGCATTTCTATATTCCCAACTCTGGTTACTAGGGCAACACAGCCTTCCTGGAAGTCCTGTTTGTAGGTTGTAAAGTAGAGTGGAATGTGCCAGGACAAACCCCCAGAAACTATGTCTACTTATTTGTTGTTGATATTCTCAGTTTAATTTTCATTTTTCTCAGAGCAAATTTGATTGCAATGTTGTGTTTGTTCTAGGTGTACAGAATGTCTTTCATTGATTCATATATCTTTTCATGTTTGGATCCTGTTCCGTAGAGATTATTACAGAATGTTGTGTAGACCTCTCTTGGTATTCGGTATGTCTGATGATTATATATTTTATAAGTATTAGCATATGTCTGTTAAACCCAATATCCTCCGTTATACATTCCTCACACCTTTCCGTTTGGTTAAGCACAAGCTTGTTTTCTGAACACGTGAGTGTCCTTCTCTGTGGAAATAGGTTCATTCCTATCAATTTTTAGATAAGACCTATACGTGATATCATAGGATATGTGTCTCTCGCTTTCTGACTTACTTCAAGGTGTGTGATTGTCTGTAGCCTCGTCTATGGTGCTGCAAACGGCATTGTTTCATTCTTTTCTGTGTCTAATATTGCATTGTGTACATGGACCACTTTTTCGTCCATTCATCTGATGATGGACATTTTTGTTGCTTCCATGTCTTGGCTATTGTAAATACTGCTGCAATACACGATGTTCCATCCTGTGTCTTTTTGATTCTGGCTTTCACAGGTGACAGGCCCAATAGTGGGCCTTCCGGATCATATGGGGACTCAATTTTTACCTTTCAACGCACTGCCATTCTGTTCCTATTATTGGCTGTTACCAGTTTACATCCCACTTAGACCGAGAGGTTACGCTATTCTCCACAACTTCTTCAACATCTATTGTTTGTTGACGTTTTGCTGATGGTCATTCTGACTGGTGTGAGGTGATACGTTTGTGTAGATTGGATTTGCATGCGTCTAATAATTCCTGATGTTTTGCGTGGATCAATGTCCTTTTCATTTTTTTTTAAGATTCAGCTAAACTTACAACTTCAAATTTCCTTCTTGAAAAATTTGCCGCGTTTGGATTTTTTTGGCCATTCCCTACCCCAGGACAGTTTTTGAGGGCATGAGTCATTTACAGCCCTGCACTCCTTGTGAATATCAGTGACCATTAGCAGTGGATTTAAAGCTGCTGTTTGAGGAAACGGCCTTAAGGTGGCAGCATTTCTACGTTGGCAACTCTGCTTGCTAGGGAAACAGAACCTTGCTGCAAGTTGTGCTTTTAGGTTGCAGATTAGAGTGGAATGTGTCAGGACAAACCCCCATAAGTTTTAGCCTCCTTAATTCTTGTTTGTGTCTTTAAGTTTTCATTTTTATCAGAGCAAATTGGATTTTAAAATGTCTTTTGTTCTAGCTGCACAGAATCTTGTTCATGTACACATATACATATATCTATTGATCTTTGTGTCCTTTTCCATGTAGGTTATTGTAGAGTGTTGAATAGACCACTCTTGGTATTCCATAGGTCTTTGGGGATGATATATTTTATATGTATTAGTATATGTTTGTTAACCCCAATATCCTAATTTGTCCATTCCTCACACCTTTTCTTTGGCTTAACCATAAGTTTGTCTTCTCCATCTGAGATTGTCTTTCCCTATGGAAATATGTTCATTTTTATGAATTTTCAGATAACATAAGTGATATCGTAGAACATTTGTCTTTCGCAATCTGACTTACTTCACGTTGTGTGATTATCTCTAGGCTCATCCGTGGTGCTGCATATGCCGTTCTTTTATTTTTTTTCGTGGCTAATATTCCATTCTGTACATATACCACATCTTCTTTGTCCATTCATCTGTTTATGGAGCTTTTTTTTGCTTCCATGTCTTGGCTCTTTCAATATTGCTGCAGTGCACATTTGCCTGCCTCTGTCTTTCCGATTCTGGTGGTCTTAGGTTATAGGCCCAGAAGGTGCCCTGCCGCATCATACGGTAGCTCAATTTTTACCTTTTAAAGCAGCTGCATTCAGTTTTCATTAGTGCTGTTAGCACTTTACACCCCATCAGCAGCTAGAAGGTACACAGTTCCCTAAAACCTCTTCAGCATTTATAGTTTGTAGACTTTTTGCTGATGGTCATTTGACT
Organism: Eubalaena glacialis; assembly: GCF_028564815.1. NCBI lineage: Eukaryota > Metazoa > Chordata > Mammalia > Artiodactyla > Balaenidae > Eubalaena > Eubalaena glacialis. The sequence continues at coordinate 131,063,068 of NC_083722.1, read as the reverse complement.
GGTGTGAGCTGAAACCTTTGTGGACGTGGGATTTGCATGCAGCTAATAATTCCTTATACTGAGCTATAGGCATGTCTTTTTTTTTCTTTTCCTTTTTTTTTAAAGAGTGAGTACAACTTCCCTGTCATATTGACTTCTTGAAAACTTTGTCATGTGTTGAAATTTCTTGCCTATTCCCTACCCCAGGACATTTTTTGAGGGCAGGTATCATTTACAGCCCCGCAGTCCTCGTGACTATTAAGCGACCATTAGCACTGTGTTTAAAGCTGCTGTTGTGGGAAACAGCCACAAGGCGGCAGCATTATTACGTTCTCAACTCTTGCTACTAGGGCAACAGAGTCTTCCTGGACGTCGTGTTCCTCGGTTGTAAATTAGAGTGGAATGTGCTGGGACAAGCCCCCAGAAGTTTATGTCTCCTTACTTATGTTCGTTTTTTAAATTTAATTTATATTTCTTATCGGAGGAAATTTGATTAGAGTGTTGTGATTGTCTGGCTGTACAGAATCTGGTCAATGATTCATACATATGTCTGTTCATCTTCGGATCCTGTTACCATGTATGTTATTACAGAATGTTGAGTAGACCTCCCTTGGTATTTGGTAGGTGTTTTGTCATGATATATTTTATATGTATTGGTGATTATATAATTCATATAGTTTATATGTTATATGTTTATATACATTTAACATACATTAGTATATGTATGCTACCCCCATAATCCTAATTTATCCATCCTCCCACCTTTCATTTTGGTTAACCATTAGTTTGTTTTATCAGTCTGTGAGTGTGTTTTTCTGTGGAAATATGTTCATTGGGAGCAATCTTAGGATGGATAACACGTATAAATGATATCATAGGATATTTGTCATTCCTTTTTGACTTACTTAACGTACTATGATTATTTCTAGGCTCATGTGTAGTCCTGAAAACGGCATTGTTCATTTTTTTCCCGAGGCTACTATTCCATTCGGTACGTACACCACTTCTTCTTTGTCCATTTATCTGTTGATGGACATTTTGTTTGCGTGCATGGCTTGGCTATTGTAAATATTGCTGCAGTGCATGTTTGCCTGTCTGTGCCTTTCCCATTCTGGTCTTCTTAGGGTATAGGCCCATTAGGGGATCGGCCGCATGATATGGTAGCTCAATTTTTACCTTTTAAACGCAGCTCCGTTCTGTTCTCATGATTAGCTGTTACCAGTTTACATCCAACCAACAGCATAGTGGGTATGCATTTCTCCCCCAACCCGTCAGCATGCATTGTTTGTAGACTTTGTACGGATGGCATTTTGAATATTGGGTGGTGAAACCTTTTTGTAGTTTGGATTTGCATCCAACCAATAATTCCTGATATTGAGCTTTTATCCATGTTCTTCTTTTTTTAAAACAACCGAGTGAGTAACACTTACCTCTTCAAATTGTTTTCTTGAAAAATTTTCCGTGTTGTGAACTTTCTTGGCCATTACCTACCCCAGGACATTTTTTGAGGACACGTGTCATTTACGGCCCTGCAATTACTGTGAATCTCAAGTGACCCTTAGCCCTGTGTTTAAAGCTGCTGTTGTGGGAAACGGCCACAAGGCGGCAGCATTTCTCCATTCCCAAGTCTGGTTACTAGGGCAGCAGAGCCTTCCTGAAAGTTGTGTTCCTAGGTTGTAAATTAGAATGGGATGTGCCAGGGAAAACCCCAATAACTTTATGTCTCATTAATTGTTGTTCGTGGTTTTAATTTTTTAAATTGGGGTAATGAGCAGAATAGTGTTTGTTCTGGGTGTGCACAATCAGGTTCAATTGAACATTATATATATCTACTCATGTACAGATCCTCTTCCCATGTAAATTACTATTATTTTTTTAAATAAATTTATTTTATTTATTTATTTATTTTTGGCTGAGTTGGATCTTCGTTGCTGCATGTGGGCTTTCTCCAGTTGCGGTGAGCGGGGGCTACTCTCCGTTGCGGTGCACCGGCTTCTCACTGCAGTGGCTTCTCTTGTTGCGGAGCACGGGCTCTAGGCGTGTGGGCTTCAGTAGTTGTGGTGCATGGGCTCAGTAGTTATGGCTCATGGGCTCCAGAGCGTAGGCTCATTAGTTGTGGTGCACGGGCTTAGTTGCTCTGCTGCATGTGGGACCTTCCCGAACCAGGGATCGAACCTGTGTCCCCTGCATTGGCAGGTGGATTCTTAACCACGGTGCCACCAGGCAAGCCCCCGTGTAAATTATTACAGAGCGTTCAGTAGACCTCCCTTGGTATATGGTCGGTCTTTTTGATACGTGTGTTTAATATGTATTTGTATACGTACGGTAACCCTAATCTTAATGTATCCATTCCTCCCACCTTTCCTTTTAGATAACCATAGTTTGTTTTCTAAGTCTGTGAGAGTCTTTCTCTGTGGAAATATGTTCATACGTGTCAGTTGTTAGGTAACAGCTAGGAGTGATATCACAGGTTATTTGTCGGCTGCTTTCCGACTTACCTCATGTTCTGTGATTATCTCTAGGCTCATCTATGGTGCTGCAAAGAGCAGTGTTTCATCCTTTTCCATGGCGAATATTGCATTGTGTACATGGACCACTTCTTCTTTGTGCATTCATCTGTGGATGGACATTTTGGTTACTTCCAAGTCTTGGCAATGCTAAATATTGATGCAGTGCAGGATTGCCAGCCTGTGTCTTTTGGATTCTGGTCTTCTCAGGGATTAGGCCCAGCAGTGGGCCTACTAGATCATATGGTGGTTCAAATTTTTCCCTTTCAACGCACCTCCATTCTGTTCTCACTACTGGCTGTTACCAGTTTACATGCCACCAGCAACTAGAGGGTACACAGTTCTCTAAAACCCCTTCAGAATTTATTGTTTGTAGACTTTTTACTGATGGCATTTTGAGTGTTGGGTGGTGATACCTTCTTGTAGGTTGGATTTGCATGCGTCTAATAAATCCCGATATTGAGCTTTCATCTACGTTTTTTTTTTAAGTAAAACAGAGAAACTCACCTCTTCAAATTGTTTCCTTGAAAAATTTGCCATGTTCCCTGAATTCCTGTGGCCATTACCTGCACCAGGACATTTTTTGAGGGCAGGTGTCCTTTACAGCCCTGTAGTAATTGTGAATATCACATGACCATTAGTTCTGCATTTAAAGCTGCTGTTGCAGGAAACGGCCACAAGGGGGCAGCATTTCTATATTCCCAACTCTGGTTACTAGGGCAACACAGCCTTCCTGGAAGTCCTGTTTGTAGGTTGTAAAGTAGAGTGGAATGTGCCAGGACAAACCCCCAGAAACTATGTCTACTTATTTGTTGTTGATATTCTCAGTTTAATTTTCATTTTTCTCAGAGCAAATTTGATTGCAATGTTGTGTTTGTTCTAGGTGTACAGAATGTCTTTCATTGATTCATATATCTTTTCATGTTTGGATCCTGTTCCGTAGAGATTATTACAGAATGTTGTGTAGACCTCTCTTGGTATTCGGTATGTCTGATGATTATATATTTTATAAGTATTAGCATATGTCTGTTAAACCCAATATCCTCCGTTATACATTCCTCACACCTTTCCGTTTGGTTAAGCACAAGCTTGTTTTCTGAACACGTGAGTGTCCTTCTCTGTGGAAATAGGTTCATTCCTATCAATTTTTAGATAAGACCTATACGTGATATCATAGGATATGTGTCTCTCGCTTTCTGACTTACTTCAAGGTGTGTGATTGTCTGTAGCCTCGTCTATGGTGCTGCAAACGGCATTGTTTCATTCTTTTCTGTGTCTAATATTGCATTGTGTACATGGACCACTTTTTCGTCCATTCATCTGATGATGGACATTTTTGTTGCTTCCATGTCTTGGCTATTGTAAATACTGCTGCAATACACGATGTTCCATCCTGTGTCTTTTTGATTCTGGCTTTCACAGGTGACAGGCCCAATAGTGGGCCTTCCGGATCATATGGGGACTCAATTTTTACCTTTCAACGCACTGCCATTCTGTTCCTATTATTGGCTGTTACCAGTTTACATCCCACTTAGACCGAGAGGTTACGCTATTCTCCACAACTTCTTCAACATCTATTGTTTGTTGACGTTTTGCTGATGGTCATTCTGACTGGTGTGAGGTGATACGTTTGTGTAGATTGGATTTGCATGCGTCTAATAATTCCTGATGTTTTGCGTGGATCAATGTCCTTTTCATTTTTTTTTAAGATTCAGCTAAACTTACAACTTCAAATTTCCTTCTTGAAAAATTTGCCGCGTTTGGATTTTTTTGGCCATTCCCTACCCCAGGACAGTTTTTGAGGGCATGAGTCATTTACAGCCCTGCACTCCTTGTGAATATCAGTGACCATTAGCAGTGGATTTAAAGCTGCTGTTTGAGGAAACGGCCTTAAGGTGGCAGCATTTCTACGTTGGCAACTCTGCTTGCTAGGGAAACAGAACCTTGCTGCAAGTTGTGCTTTTAGGTTGCAGATTAGAGTGGAATGTGTCAGGACAAACCCCCATAAGTTTTAGCCTCCTTAATTCTTGTTTGTGTCTTTAAGTTTTCATTTTTATCAGAGCAAATTGGATTTTAAAATGTCTTTTGTTCTAGCTGCACAGAATCTTGTTCATGTACACATATACATATATCTATTGATCTTTGTGTCCTTTTCCATGTAGGTTATTGTAGAGTGTTGAATAGACCACTCTTGGTATTCCATAGGTCTTTGGGGATGATATATTTTATATGTATTAGTATATGTTTGTTAACCCCAATATCCTAATTTGTCCATTCCTCACACCTTTTCTTTGGCTTAACCATAAGTTTGTCTTCTCCATCTGAGATTGTCTTTCCCTATGGAAATATGTTCATTTTTATGAATTTTCAGATAACATAAGTGATATCGTAGAACATTTGTCTTTCGCAATCTGACTTACTTCACGTTGTGTGATTATCTCTAGGCTCATCCGTGGTGCTGCATATGCCGTTCTTTTATTTTTTTTCGTGGCTAATATTCCATTCTGTACATATACCACATCTTCTTTGTCCATTCATCTGTTTATGGAGCTTTTTTTTGCTTCCATGTCTTGGCTCTTTCAATATTGCTGCAGTGCACATTTGCCTGCCTCTGTCTTTCCGATTCTGGTGGTCTTAGGTTATAGGCCCAGAAGGTGCCCTGCCGCATCATACGGTAGCTCAATTTTTACCTTTTAAAGCAGCTGCATTCAGTTTTCATTAGTGCTGTTAGCACTTTACACCCCATCAGCAGCTAGAAGGTACACAGTTCCCTAAAACCTCTTCAGCATTTATAGTTTGTAGACTTTTTGCTGATGGTCATTTGACTGGTGTGAGCTGAAACCTTTGTGGACGTGGGATTTGCATGCAGCTAATAATTCCTTATACTGAGCTATAGGCATGTCTTTTTTTTTCTTTTCCTTTTTTTTTAAAGAGTGAGTACAACTTCCCTGTCATATTGACTTCTTGAAAACTTTGTCATGTGTTGAAATTTCTTGCCTATTCCCTACCCCAGGACATTTTTTGAGGGCAGGTATCATTTACAGCCCCGCAGTCCTCGTGACTATTAAGCGACCATTAGCACTGTGTTTAAAGCTGCTGTTGTGGGAAACAGCCACAAGGCGGCAGCATTATTACGTTCTCAACTCTTGCTACTAGGGCAACAGAGTCTTCCTGGACGTCGTGTTCCTCGGTTGTAAATTAGAGTGGAATGTGCTGGGACAAGCCCCCAGAAGTTTATGTCTCCTTACTTATGTTCGTTTTTTAAATTTAATTTATATTTCTTATCGGAGGAAATTTGATTAGAGTGTTGTGATTGTCTGGCTGTACAGAATCTGGTCAATGATTCATACATATGTCTGTTCATCTTCGGATCCTGTTACCATGTATGTTATTACAGAATGTTGAGTAGACCTCCCTTGGTATTTGGTAGGTGTTTTGTCATGATATATTTTATATGTATTGGTGATTATATAATTCATATAGTTTATATGTTATATGTTTATATACATTTAACATACATTAGTATATGTATGCTACCCCCATAATCCTAATTTATCCATCCTCCCACCTTTCATTTTGGTTAACCATTAGTTTGTTTTATCAGTCTGTGAGTGTGTTTTTCTGTGGAAATATGTTCATTGGGAGCAATCTTAGGATGGATAACACGTATAAATGATATCATAGGATATTTGTCATTCCTTTTTGACTTACTTAACGTACTATGATTATTTCTAGGCTCATGTGTAGTCCTGAAAACGGCATTGTTCATTTTTTTCCCGAGGCTACTATTCCATTCGGTACGTACACCACTTCTTCTTTGTCCATTTATCTGTTGATGGACATTTTGTTTGCGTGCATGGCTTGGCTATTGTAAATATTGCTGCAGTGCATGTTTGCCTGTCTGTGCCTTTCCCATTCTGGTCTTCTTAGGGTATAGGCCCATTAGGGGATCGGCCGCATGATATGGTAGCTCAATTTTTACCTTTTAAACGCAGCTCCGTTCTGTTCTCATGATTAGCTGTTACCAGTTTACATCCAACCAACAGCATAGTGGGTATGCATTTCTCCCCCAACCCGTCAGCATGCATTGTTTGTAGACTTTGTACGGATGGCATTTTGAATATTGGGTGGTGAAACCTTTTTGTAGTTTGGATTTGCATCCAACCAATAATTCCTGATATTGAGCTTTTATCCATGTTCTTCTTTTTTTAAAACAACCGAGTGAGTAACACTTACCTCTTCAAATTGTTTTCTTGAAAAATTTTCCGTGTTGTGAACTTTCTTGGCCATTACCTACCCCAGGACATTTTTTGAGGACACGTGTCATTTACGGCCCTGCAATTACTGTGAATCTCAAGTGACCCTTAGCCCTGTGTTTAAAGCTGCTGTTGTGGGAAACGGCCACAAGGCGGCAGCATTTCTCCATTCCCAAGTCTGGTTACTAGGGCAGCAGAGCCTTCCTGAAAGTTGTGTTCCTAGGTTGTAAATTAGAATGGGATGTGCCAGGGAAAACCCCAATAACTTTATGTCTCATTAATTGTTGTTCGTGGTTTTAATTTTTTAAATTGGGGTAATGAGCAGAATAGTGTTTGTTCTGGGTGTGCACAATCAGGTTCAATTGAACATTATATATATCTACTCATGTACAGATCCTCTTCCCATGTAAATTACTATTATTTTTTTAAATAAATTTATTTTATTTATTTATTTATTTTTGGCTGAGTTGGATCTTCGTTGCTGCATGTGGGCTTTCTCCAGTTGCGGTGAGCGGGGGCTACTCTCCGTTGCGGTGCACCGGCTTCTCACTGCAGTGGCTTCTCTTGTTGCGGAGCACGGGCTCTAGGCGTGTGGGCTTCAGTAGTTGTGGTGCATGGGCTCAGTAGTTATGGCTCATGGGCTCCAGAGCGTAGGCTCATTAGTTGTGGTGCACGGGCTTAGTTGCTCTGCTGCATGTGGGACCTTCCCGAACCAGGGATCGAACCTGTGTCCCCTGCATTGGCAGGTGGATTCTTAACCACGGTGCCACCAGGCAAGCCCCCGTGTAAATTATTACAGAGCGTTCAGTAGACCTCCCTTGGTATATGGTCGGTCTTTTTGATACGTGTGTTTAATATGTATTTGTATACGTACGGTAACCCTAATCTTAATGTATCCATTCCTCCCACCTTTCCTTTTAGATAACCATAGTTTGTTTTCTAAGTCTGTGAGAGTCTTTCTCTGTGGAAATATGTTCATACGTGTCAGTTGTTAGGTAACAGCTAGGAGTGATATCACAGGTTATTTGTCGGCTGCTTTCCGACTTACCTCATGTTCTGTGATTATCTCTAGGCTCATCTATGGTGCTGCAAAGAGCAGTGTTTCATCCTTTTCCATGGCGAATATTGCATTGTGTACATGGACCACTTCTTCTTTGTGCATTCATCTGTGGATGGACATTTTGGTTACTTCCAAGTCTTGGCAATGCTAAATATTGATGCAGTGCAGGATTGCCAGCCTGTGTCTTTTGGATTCTGGTCTTCTCAGGGATTAGGCCCAGCAGTGGGCCTACTAGATCATATGGTGGTTCAAATTTTTCCCTTTCAACGCACCTCCATTCTGTTCTCACTACTGGCTGTTACCAGTTTACATGCCACCAGCAACTAGAGGGTACACAGTTCTCTAAAACCCCTTCAGAATTTATTCTTTGTAGACTTTTTACTGATGGCATTTTGAGTGTTGGGTGGTGATACCTTCTTGTAGGTTGGATTTGCATGCGTCTAATAATTCCCGATATTGAGCTTTCATCTACGTTTTTTTTTTAAGTAAAACAGAGAAACTCACCTCTTCAAATTGTTTCCTTGAAAAATGTGCCATGTTCCCTGAATTCCTGTGGCCATTACCTGCACCAGGACATTTTTTGAGGGCAGGTGTCCTTTACAGCCCTGTAGTAATTGTGAATATCACATGACCATTAGTTCTGCATTTAAAGCTGCTGTTGCAGGAAACGGCCACAAGGGGGCAGCATTTCTATATTCCCAACTCTGGTTACTAGGGCAACACAGCCTTCCTGGAAGTCCTGTTTGTAGGTTGTAAAGTAGAGTGGAATGTGCCAGGACAAACCCCCAGAAACTATGTCTACTTATTTGTTGTTGATATTCTCAGTTTAATTTTCATTTTTCTCAGAGCAAATTTGATTGCAATATTGTGTTTGTTCTAGGTGTACAGAATGTCTTTCATTGATTCATATATCTTTTCATGTTTGGATCCTGTTCCGTAGAGATTATTACAGAATGTTGTGTAGACCTCTCTTGGTATTCGGTATGTCTGATGATTATATATTTTATAAGTATTAGCATATGTCTGTTAAACCCAATATCCTCCGTTATACATTCCTCACACCTTTCCATTTGGTTAAGCACAAGCTTGTTTTCTGAACACGTGAGTTTCCTTCTCTGTGGAAATAGGTTCATTCCTATCAATTTTTAGATAAGACCTATACGTGATATCATAGGATATGTGTCTCTCGCTTTCTGACTTACTTCAAGGTGTGTGATTGTCTGTAGCCTCGTCTATGGTGCTGCAAACGGCATTGTTTCATTCTTTTCTGTGTCTAATATTGCATTGTGTACATGGACCACTTTTTCGTCCATTCATCTGATGATGGACATTTTTGTTGCTTCCATGTCTTGGCTATTGTAAATACTGCTGCAATACACGATGTTCCATCCTGTGTCTTTTTGATTCTGGCTTTCACAGGTGACAGGCCCAATAGTGGGCCTTCCGGATCATATGGGGACTCAATTTTTACCTTTCAACGCACTGCCATTCTGTTCCTATTATTGGCGGTTACCAGTTTACATCCCACTTAGACCGAGAGGTTACGCTATTCTCCACAACTTCTTCAACATCTATTGTTTGTTGACGTTTTGCTGATGGTCATTCTGACTGGTGTGAGGTGATACGTTTGTGTAGATTGGATTTGCATGCGTCTAATAATTCCTGATGTTTTGCGTGGATCAATGTCCTTTTCATTTTTTTTTAAGATTCAGCTAAACTTACAACTTCAAATTTCCTTCTTGAAAAATTTGCCGCGTTTGGATTTTTTTGGCCATTCCCTACCCCAGGACAGTTTTTGAGGGCATGAGTCATTTACAGCCCTGCAGTCCTTGTGAATATCAGTGACCATTAGCAGTGGATTTAAAGCTGCTGTTTGAGGAAACGGCCTTAAGGTGGCAGCATTTCTACGTTGGCAACTCTGCTTGCTAGGGAAACAGAACCTTGCTGCAAGTTGTGCTTTTAGGTTGCAGATTAGAGTGGAATGTGTCAGGACAAACCCCCATAAGTTTTAGCCTCCTTAATTCTTGTTTGTGTCTTTAAGTTTTCATTTTTATCAGAGCAAATTGGATTTTAAAATGTCTTTTGTTCTAGCTGCACAGAATCTTGTTCATGTACACATATACATATATCTATTGATCTTTGTGTCCTTTTCCATGTAGGTTATTGTAGAGTGTTGAATAGACCACTCTTGGTATTCCATAGGTCTTTGGGGATGATATATTTTATATGTATTAGTATATGTTTGTTAACCCCAATATCCTAATTTGTCCATTCCTCACACCTTTTCTTTGGCTTAACCATAAGTTTGTCTTCTCCATCTGAGATTGTCTTTCCCTATGGAAATATGTTCATTTTTATGAATTTTCAGATAACATAAGTGATATCGTAGAACATTTGTCTTTCGCAATCTGACTTACTTCATGTTGTGTGATTATCTCTAGGCTCATCCGTGGTGCTGCATATGCCGTTCTTTTATTTTTTTTCGTGGCTAATATTCCATTCTGTACATATACCACTTCTTCTTTGTCCATTCATCTGTTTATGGAGCTTTTTTTTGCTTCCATGTCTTGGCTCTTTCAATATTGCTGCAGTGCACATTTGCCTGCCTCTGTCTTTCCGATTCTGGTGGTCTTAGGTTATAGGCCCAGAAGGTGCCCTGCCGCATCATACGGTAGCTCAATTTTTACCTTTTAAAGCAGCTGCATTCAGTTTTCATTAGTGCTGTTAGCACTTTACACCCCATCAGCAGCTAGAAGGTACACAGTTCCCTAAAACCTCTTCAGCATTTATAGTTTGTAGACTTTTTGCTGATGGTCATTTGACTGGTGTGAGCTGAAACCTTTGTGGACGTGGGATTTGCATGCAGCTAATAATTCCTTATACTGAGCTATAGGCATGTCTTTTTTTTTCTTTTCCTTTTTTTTTAAAGAGTGAGTACAACTTCCCTCTCATATTGACTTCTTGAAAACTTTGTCATGTGTTGAAATTTCTTGCCTATTCCCTACCCCAGGACATTTTTTGAGGGCAGGTATCATTTACAGCCCCGCAGTCCTCGTGACTATTAAGCGACCATTAGCACTGTGTTTAAAGCTGCTGTTGTGGGAAACAGCCACAAGGCGGCAGCATTATTACGTTCTCAACTCTTGCTACTAGGGCAACAGAGTCTTCCTGGACGTCGTGTTCCTCGGTTGTAAATTAGAGTGGAATGTGCTGGGACAAGCCCCCAGAAGTTTATGTCTCCTTACTTATGTTCGTTTTTTAAATTTAATTTATATTTCTTATCGGAGGAAATTTGATTAGAGTGTTGTGATTGTCTGGCTGTACAGAATCTGGTCAATGATTCATACATATGTCTGTTCATCTTCGGATCCTGTTACCATGTATGTTATTACAGAATGTTGAGTAGACCTCCCTTGGTATTTGGTAGGTGTTTTGTCATGATATATTTTATATGTATTGGTGATTATATAATTCATATAGTTTATATGTTATATGTTTATATACATTTAACATACATTAGTATATGTATGCTACCCCCATAATCCTAATTTATCCATCCTCCCACCTTTCATTTTGGTTAACCATTAGTTTGTTTTATCAGTCTGTGAGTGTGTTTTTCTGTGGAAATATGTTCATTGGGAGCAATCTTAGGATGGATAACACGTATAAATGATATCATAGGATATTTGTCATTCCTTTTTGACTTACTTAACGTACTATGATTATTTCTAGGCTCATGTGTAGTCCTGAAAACGGCATTGTTCATTTTTTTCCCGAGGCTACTATTCCATTCGGTACGTACACCACTTCTTCTTTGTCCATTTATCTGTTGATGGACATTTTGTTTGCGTGCATGGCTTGGCTATTGTAAATATTGCTGCAGTGCATGTTTGCCTGTCTGTGCCTTTCCCATTCTGGTCTTCTTAGGGTATAGGCCCATTAGGGGATCGGCCGCATGATATGGTAGCTCAATTTTTACCTTTTAAACGCAGCTCCGTTCTGTTCTCATGATTAGCTCTTACCAGTTTACATCCAACCAACAGCATAGTGGGTATGCATTTCTCCCCCAACCCGTCAGCATGCATTGTTTGTAGACTTTTTACGGATGGCATTTTGAATATTGGGTGGTGAAATCTTTTTGTAGTTTGGATTTGCATCCAACCAATAATTCCTGATATTGAGCTTTTATCCATGTTCTTCTTTTTTTAAAACAACCGAGTGAGTAACACTTACCTCTTCAAATTGTTTTCTTGAAAAATTTTCCGTGTTGTGAACTTTCTTGGCCATTACCTACCCCAGGACATTTTTTGAGGACACGTGTCATTTACGGCCCTGCAATTACTGTGAATCTCAAGTGACCCTTAGCCCTGTGTTTAAAGCTGCTGTTGTGGGAAACGGCCACAAGGCGGCAGCATTTCTCCATTCCCAAGTCTGGTTACTAGGGCAGCAGAGCCTTCCTGAAAGTTGTGTTCCTAGGTTGTAAATTAGAATGGGATGTGCCAGGGAAAACCCCAATAACTTTATGTCTCATTAATTGTTGTTCGTGGTTTTAATTTTTTAAATTGGGGTAATGAGCAGAATAGTGTTTGTTCTGGGTGTGCACAATCAGGTTCAATTGAACATTATATATATCTACTCATGTACAGATCCTCTTCCCATGTAAATTACTATTATTTTTTTAAATAAATTTATTTTATTTATTTATTTATTTTTGGCTGAGTTGGATCTTCGTTGCTGCATGTGGGCTTTCTCCAGTTGCGGTGAGCGGGGGCTACTCTCCGTTGCGGTGCACCGGCTTCTCACTGCAGTGGCTTCTCTTGTTGCGGAGCACGGGCTCTAGGCGTGTGGGCTTCAGTAGTTGTGGTGCATGGGCTCAGTAGTTATGGCTCATGGGCTCCAGAGCGTAGGCTCATTAGTTGTGGTGCACGGGCTTAGTTGCTCTGCTGCATGTGGGACCTTCCCGAACCAGGGATCGAACCTGTGTCCCCTGCATTGGCAGGTGGATTCTTAACCACGGTGCCACCAGGCAAGCCCCCGTGTAAATTATTACAGAGCGTTCAGTAGACCTCCCTTGGTATATGGTCGGTCTTTTTGATACGTGTGTTTAATATGTATTTGTATACGTACGGTAACCCTAATCTTAATGTATCCATTCCTCCCACCTTTCCTTTTAGATAACCATAGTTTGTTTTCTAAGTCTGTGAGAGTCTTTCTCTGTGGAAATATGTTCATACGTGTCAGTTGTTAGGTAACAGCTAGGAGTGATATCACAGGTTATTTGTCGGCTGCTTTCCGACTTACCTCATGTTCTGTGATTATCTCTAGGCTCATCTATGGTGCTGCAAAGAGCAGTGTTTCATCCTTTTCCATGGCGAATATTGCATTGTGTACATGGACCACTTCTTCTTTGTGCATTCATCTGTGGATGGACATTTTGGTTACTTCCAAGTCTTGGCAATGCTAAATATTGATGCAGTGCAGGATTGCCAGCCTGTGTCTTTTGGATTCTGGTCTTCTCAGGGATTAGGCCCAGCAGTGGGCCTACTAGATCATATGGTGGTTCAAATTTTTCCCTTTCAACGCACCTCCATTCTGTTCTCACTACTGGCTGTTACCAGTTTACATGCCACCAGCAACTAGAGGGTACACAGTTCTCTAAAACCCCTTCAGAATTTATTGTTTGTAGACTTTTTACTGATGGCATTTTGAGTGTTGGGTGGTGATACCTTCTTGTAGGTTGGATTTGCATGCGTCTAATAATTCCCGATATTGAGCTTTCATCTACGTTTTTTTTTTAAGTAAAACAGAGAAACTCACCTCTTCAAATTGTTTCCTTGAAAAATGTGCCATGTTCCCTGAATTCCTGTGGCCATTACCTGCACCAGGACATTTTTTGAGGGCAGGTGTCCTTTACAGCCCTGTAGTAATTGTGAATATCACATGACCATTAGTTCTGCATTTAAAGCTGCTGTTGCAGGAAACGGCCACAAGGGGGCAGAATTTCTATATTCCCAACTCTGGTTACTAGGGCAACACAGCCTTCCTGGAAGTCCTGTTTGTAGGTTGTAAAGTAGAGTGGAATGTGCCAGGACAAACCCCCAGAAACTATGTCTACTTATTTGTTGTTGATATTCTCAGTTTAATTTTCATTTTTCTCAGAGCAAATTTGATTGCAATGTTGTGTTTGTTCTAGGTGTACAGAATGTCTTTCATTGATTCATATATCTTTTCATGTTTGGATCCTGTTCCGTAGAGATTATTACAGAATGTTGTGTAGACCTCTCTTGGTATTCGGTATGTCTGATGATTATATATTTTATAAGTATTAGCATATGTCTGTTAAACCCAATATCCTCCGTTATACATTCCTCACACCTTTCCGTTTGGTTAAGCACAAGCTTGTTTTCTGAACACGTGAGTGTCCTTCTCTGTGGAAATAGGTTCATTCCTATCAATTTTTAGATAAGACCTATACGTGATATCATAGGATATGTGTCTCTCGCTTTCTGACTTACTTCAAGGTGTGTGATTGTCTGTAGCCTCGTCTATGGTGCTGCAAACGGCATTGTTTCATTCTTTTCTGTGTCTAATATTGCATTGTGTACATGGACCACTTTTTCGTCCATTCATCTGATGATGGACATTTTTGTTGCTTCCATGTCTTGGCTATTGTAAATACTGCTGCAATACACGATGTTCCATCCTGTGTCTTTTTGATTCTGGCTTTCACAGGTGACAGGCCCAATAGTGGGCCTTCCGGATCATATGGGGACTCAATTTTTACCTTTCAACGCACTGCCATTCTGTTCCTATTATTGGCGGTTACCAGTTTACATCCCACTTAGACCGAGAGGTTACGCTATTCTCCACAACTTCTTCAACATCTATTGTTTGTTGACGTTTTGCTGATGGTCATTCTGACTGGTGTGAGGTGATACGTTTGTGTAGATTGGATTTGCATGCGTCTAATAATTCCTGATGTTTTGCGTGGATCAATGTCCTTTTCATTTTTTTTTAAGATTCAGCTAAACTTACAACTTCAAATTTCCTTCTTGAAAAATTTGCCGCGTTTGGATTTTTTTGGCCATTCCCTACCCCAGGACAGTTTTTGAGGGCATGAGTCATTTACAGCCCTGCAGTCCTTGTGAATATCAGTGACCATTAGCAGTGGATTTAAAGCTGCTGTTTGAGGAAACGGCCTTAAGGTGGCAGCATTTCTACGTTGGCAACTCTGCTTGCTAGGGAAACAGAACCTTGCTGCAAGTTGTGCTTTTAGGTTGCAGATTAGAGTGGAATGTGTCAGGACAAACCCCCATAAGTTTTAGCCTCCTTAATTCTTGTTTGTGTCTTTAAGTTTTCATTTTTATCAGAGCAAATTGGATTTTAAAATGTCTTTTGTTCTAGCTGCACAGAATCTTGTTCATGTACACATATACATATATCTATTGATCTTTGTGTCCTTTTCCATGTAGGTTATTGTAGAGTGTTGAATAGACCACTCTTGCTATTCCATAGGTCTTTGGGGATGATATATTTTATATGTATTAGTATATGTTTGTTAACCCCAATATCCTAATTTGTCCATTCCTCACACCTTTTCTTTGGCTTAACCATAAGTTTGTCTTCTCCATCTGAGATCGTCTTTCCCTATGGAAATATGTTCATTTTTATGAATTTTCAGATAACATAAGTGATATCGTAGAACATTTGTCTTTCGCAATCTGACTTACTTCATGTTGTGTGATTATCTCTAGGCTCATCCGTGGTGCTGCATATGCCGTTCTTTTATTTTTTTTCGTGGCTAATATTCCATTCTGTACATATACCACTTCTTCTTTGTCCATTCATCTGTTTATGGAGCTTTTTTTTGCTTCCATGTCTTGGCTCTTTCAATATTGCTGCAGTGCACATTTGCCTGCCTCTGTCTTTCCGATTCTGGTGGTCTTAGGTTATAGGCCCAGAAGGTGCCCTGCCGCATCATACGGTAGCTCAATTTTTACCTTTTAAAGCAGCTGCATTCAGTTTTCATTAGTGCTGTTAGCACTTTACACCCCATCAGCAGCTAGAAGGTACACAGTTCCCTAAAACCTCTTCAGCATTTATAGTTTGTAGACTTTTTGCTGATGGTCATTTGACTGGTGTGAGCTGAAACCTTTGTGGACGTGGGATTTGCATGCAGCTAATAATTCCTTATACTGAGCTATAGGCATGTCTTTTTTTTTCTTTTCCTTTTTTTTTAAAGAGTGAGTACAACTTCCCTCTCATATTGACTTCTTGAAAACTTTGTCATGTGTTGAAATTTCTTGCCTATTCCCTACCCCAGGACATTTTTTGAGGGCAGGTATCATTTACAGCCCCGCAGTCCTCGTGACTATTAAGCGACCATTAGCACTGTGTTTAAAGCTGCTGTTGTGGGAAACAGCCACAAGGCGGCAGCATTATTACGTTCTCAACTCTTGTTACTAGGGCAACAGAGTCTTCCTGGACGTCGTGTTCCTCGGTTGTAAATTAGAGTGGAATGTGCTGGGACAAGCCCCCAGAAGTTTATGTCTCCTTACTTATGTTCGTTTTTTAAATTTAATTTATATTTCTTATCGGAGGAAATTTGATTAGAGTGTTGTGATTGTCTGGCTGTACAGAATCTGGTCAATGATTCATACATATGTCTGTTCATCTTCGGATCCTGTTACCATGTATGTTATTACAGAATGTTGAGTAGACCTCCCTTGGTATTTGGTAGGTGTTTTGTCATGATATATTTTATATGTATTGGTGATTATATAATTCATATAGTTTATATGTTATATGTTTATATACATTTAACATACATTAGTATATGTATGCTACCCCCATAATCCTAATTTATCCATCCTCCCACCTTTCATTTTGGTTAACCATTAGTTTGTTTTATCAGTCTGTGAGTGTGTTTTTCTGTGGAAATATGTTCATTGGGAGCAATCTTAGGATGGATAACACGTATAAATGATATCATAGGATATTTGTCATTCCTTTTTGACTTACTTAACGTACTATGATTATTTCTAGGCTCATGTGTAGTCCTGAAAACGGCATTGTTCATTTTTTTCCCGAGGCTACTATTCCATTCGGTACGTACACCACTTCTTCTTTGTCCATTTATCTGTTGATGGACATTTTGTTTGCGTGCATGGCTTGGCTATTGTAAATATTGCTGCAGTGCATGTTTGCCTGTCTGTGCCTTTCCCATTCTGGTCTTCTTAGGGTATAGGCCCATTAGGGGATCGGCCGCATGATATGGTAGCTCAATTTTTACCTTTTAAACGCAGCTCCGTTCTGTTCTCATGATTAGCTCTTACCAGTTTACATCCAACCAACAGCATAGTGGGTATGCATTTCTCCCCCAACCCGTCAGCATGCATTGTTTGTAGACTTTGTACGGATGGCATTTTGAATATTGGGTGGTGAAATCTTTTTGTAGTTTGGATTTGCATCCAACCAATAATTCCTGATATTGAGCTTTTATCCATGTTCTTCTTTTTTTAAAACAACCGAGTGAGTAACACTTACCTCTTCAAATTGTTTTCTTGAAAAATTTTCCGTGTTGTGAACTTTCTTGGCCATTACCTACCCCAGGACATTTTTTGAGGACACGTGTCATTTACGGCCCTGCAATTACTGTGAATCTCAAGTGACCCTTAGCCCTGTGTTTAAAGCTGCTGTTGTGGGAAACGGCCACAAGGCGGCAGCATTTCTCCATTCCCAAGTCTGGTTACTAGGGCAGCAGAGCCTTCCTGAAAGTTGTGTTCCTAGGTTGTAAATTAGAATGGGATGTGCCAGGGAAAACCCCAATAACTTTATGTCTCATTAATTGTTGTTCGTGGTTTTAATTTTTTAAATTGGGGTAATGAGCAGAATAGTGTTTGTTCTGGGTGTGCACAATCAGGTTCAATTGAACATTATATATATCTACTCATGTACAGATCCTCTTCCCATGTAAATTACTATTATTTTTTTAAATAAATTTATTTTATTTATTTATTTATTTTTGGCTGAGTTGGATCTTCGTTGCTGCATGTGGGCTTTCTCCAGTTGCGGTGAGCGGGGGCTACTCTCCGTTGCGGTGCACCGGCTTCTCACTGCAGTGGCTTCTCTTGTTGCGGAGCACGGGCTCTAGGCGTGTGGGCTTCAGTAGTTGTGGTGCATGGGCTCAGTAGTTATGGCTCATGGGCTCCAGAGCGTAGGCTCATTAGTTGTGGTGCACGGGCTTAGTTGCTCTGCTGCATGTGGGACCTTCCCGAACCAGGGATCGAACCTGTGTCCCCTGCATTGGCAGGTGGATTCTTAACCACGGTGCCACCAGGCAAGCCCCCGTGTAAATTATTACAGAGCGTTCAGTAGACCTCCCTTGGTATATGGTCGGTCTTTTTGATACGTGTGTTTAATATGTATTTGTATACGTACGGTAACCCTAATCTTAATGTATCCATTCCTCCCACCTTTCCTTTTAGATAACCATAGTTTGTTTTCTAAGTCTGTGAGAGTCTTTCTCTGTGGAAATATGTTCATACGTGTCAGTTGTTAGGTAACAGCTAGGAGTGATATCACAGGTTATTTGTCGGCTGCTTTCCGACTTACCTCATGTTCTGTGATTATCTCTAGGCTCATCTATGGTGCTGCAAAGAGCAGTGTTTCATCCTTTTCCATGGCGAATATTGCATTGTGTACATGGACCACTTCTTCTTTGTGCATTCATCTGTGGATGGACATTTTGGTTACTTCCAAGTCTTGGGAATGCTAAATATTGATGCAGTGCAGGATTGCCAGCCTGTGTCTTTTGGATTCTGGTCTTCTCAGGGATTAGGCCCAGCAGTGGGCCTACTAGATCATATGGTGGTTCAAATTTTTCCCTTTCAACGCACCTCCATTCTGTTCTCACTACTGGCTGTTACCAGTTTACATGCCACCAGCAACTAGAGGGTACACAGTTCTCTAAAACCCCTTCAGAATTTATTGTTTGTAGACTTTTTACTGATGGCATTTTGAGTGTTGGGTGGTGATACCTTCTTGTAGGTTGGATTTGCATGCGTCTAATAAATCCCGATATTGAGCTTTCATCTACGTTTTTTTTTTAAGTAAAACAGAGAAACTCACCTCTTCAAATTGTTTCCTTGAAAAATGTGCCATGTTCCCTGAATTCCTGTGGCCATTACCTGCACCAGGACATTTTTTGAGGGCAGGTGTCCTTTACAGCCCTGTAGTAATTGTGAATATCACATGACCATTAGTTCTGCATTTAAAGCTGCTGTTGCAGGAAACGGCCACAAGGGGGCAGCATTTCTATATTCCCAACTCTGGTTACTAGGGCAACACAGCCTTCCTGGAAGTCCTGTTTGTAGGTTGTAAAGTAGAGTGGAATGTGCCAGGACAAACCCCCAGAAACTATGTCTACTTATTTGTTGTTGATATTCTCAGTTTAATTTTCATTTTTCTCAGAGCAAATTTGATTGCAATGTTGTGTTTGTTCTAGGTGTACAGAATGTCTTTCATTGATTCATATATCTTTTCATGTTTGGATCCTGTTCCGTAGAGATTATTACAGAATGTTGTGTAGACCTCTCTTGGTATTCGGTATGTCTGATGATTATATATTTTATAAGTATTAGCATATGTCTGTTAAACCCAATATCCTCCGTTATACATTCCTCACACCTTTCCGTTTGGTTAAGCACAAGCTTGTTTTCTGAACACGTGAGTGTCCTTCTCTGTGGAAATAGGTTCATTCCTATCAATTTTTAGATAAGACCTATACGTGATATCATAGGATATGTGTCTCTCGCTTTCTGACTTACTTCAAGGTGTGTGATTGTCTGTAGCCTCGTCTATGGTGCTGCAAACGGCATTGTTTCATTCTTTTCTGTGTCTAATATTGCATTGTGTACATGGACCACTTTTTCGTCCATTCATCTGATGATGGACATTTTTGTTGCTTCCATGTCTTGGCTATTGTAAATACTGCTGCAATACACGATGTTCCATCCTGTGTCTTTTTGATTCTGGCTTTCACAGGTGACAGGCCCAATAGTGGGCCTTCCGGATCATATGGGGACTCAATTTTTACCTTTCAACGCACTGCCATTCTGTTCCTATTATTGGCGGTTACCAGTTTACATCCCACTTAGACCGAGAGGTTACGCTATTCTCCACAACTTCTTCAACATCTATTGTTTGTTGACGTTTTGCTGATGGTCATTCTGACTGGTGTGAGGTGATACGTTTGTGTAGATTGGATTTGCATGCGTCTAATAATTCCTGATGTTTTGCGTGGATCAATGTCCTTTTCATTTTTTTTTAAGATTCAGCTAAACTTACAACTTCAAATTTCCTTCTTGAAAAATTTGCCGCGTTTGGATTTTTTTGGCCATTCCCTACCCCAGGACAGTTTTTGAGGGCATGAGTCATTTACAGCCCTGCAGTCCTTGTGAATATCAGTGACCATTAGCAGTGGATTTAAAGCTGCTGTTTGAGGAAACGGCCTTAAGGTGGCAGCATTTCTACGTTGGCAACTCTGCTTGCTAGGGAAACAGAACCTTGCTGCAAGTTGTGCTTTTAGGTTGCAGATTAGAGTGGAATGTGTCAGGACAAACCCCCATAAGTTTTAGCCTCCTTAATTCTTGTTTGTGTCTTTAAGTTTTCATTTTTATCAGAGCAAATTGGATTTTAAAATGTCTTTTGTTCTAGCTGCACAGAATCTTGTTCATGTACACATATACATATATCTATTGATCTTTGTGTCCTTTTCCATGTAGGTTATTGTAGAGTGTTGAATAGACCACTCTTGCTATTCCATAGGTCTTTGGGGATGATATATTTTATATGTATTAGTATATGTTTGTTAACCCCAATATCCTAATTTGTCCATTCCTCACACCTTTTCTTTGGCTTAACCATAAGTTTGTCTTCTCCATCTGAGATCGTCTTTCCCTATGGAAATATGTTCATTTTTATGAATTTTCAGATAACATAAGTGATATCGTAGAACATTTGTCTTTCGCAATCTGACTTACTTCATGTTGTGTGATTATCTCTAGGCTCATCCGTGGTGCTGCATATGCCGTTCTTTTATTTTTTTTCGTGGCTAATATTCCATTCTGTACATATACCACTTCTTCTTTGTCCATTCATCTGTTTATGGAGCTTTTTTTTGCTTCCATGTCTTGGCTCTTTCAATATTGCTGCAGTGCACATTTGCCTGCCTCTGTCTTTCCGATTCTGGTGGTCTTAGGTTATAGGCCCAGAAGGTGCCCTGCCGCATCATACGGTAGCTCAATTTTTACCTTTTAAAGCAGCTGCATTCAGTTTTCATTAGTGCTGTTAGCACTTTACACCCCATCAGCAGCTAGAAGGTACACAGTTCCCTAAAACCTCTTCAGCATTTATAGTTTGTAGACTTTTTGCTGATGGTCATTTGACTGGTGTGAGCTGAAACCTTTGTGGACGTGGGATTTGCATGCAGCTAATAATTCCTTATACTGAGCTATAGGCATGTCTTTTTTTTTCTTTTCCTTTTTTTTTAAAGAGTGAGTACAACTTCCCTCTCATATTGACTTCTTGAAAACTTTGTCATGTGTTGAAATTTCTTGCCTATTCCCTACCCCAGGACATTTTTTGAGGGCAGGTATCATTTACAGCCCCGCAGTCCTCGTGACTATTAAGCGACCATTAGCACTGTGTTTAAAGCTGCTGTTGTGGGAAACAGCCACAAGGCGGCAGCATTATTACGTTCTCAACTCTTGTTACTAGGGCAACAGAGTCTTCCTGGACGTCGTGTTCCTCGGTTGTAAATTAGAGTGGAATGTGCTGGGACAAGCCCCCAGAAGTTTATGTCTCCTTACTTATGTTCGTTTTTTAAATTTAATTTATATTTCTTATCGGAGGAAATTTGATTAGAGTGTTGTGATTGTCTGGCTGTACAGAATCTGGTCAATGATTCATACATATGTCTGTTCATCTTCGGATCCTGTTACCATGTATGTTATTACAGAATGTTGAGTAGACCTCCCTTGGTATTTGGTAGGTGTTTTGTCATGATATATTTTATATGTATTGGTGATTATATAATTCATATAGTTTATATGTTATATGTTTATATACATTTAACATACATTAGTATATGTATGCTACCCCCATAATCCTAATTTATCCATCCTCCCACCTTTCATTTTGGTTAACCATTAGTTTGTTTTATCAGTCTGTGAGTGTGTTTTTCTGTGGAAATATGTTCATTGGGAGCAATCTTAGGATGGATAACACGTATAAATGATATCATAGGATATTTGTCATTCCTTTTTGACTTACTTAACGTACTATGATTATTTCTAGGCTCATGTGTAGTCCTGAAAACGGCATTGTTCATTTTTTTCCCGAGGCTACTATTCCATTCGGTACGTACACCACTTCTTCTTTGTCCATTTATCTGTTGATGGACATTTTGTTTGCGTGCATGGCTTGGCTATTGTAAATATTGCTGCAGTGCATGTTTGCCTGTCTGTGCCTTTCCCATTCTGGTCTTCTTAGGGTATAGGCCCATTAGGGGATCGGCCGCATGATATGGTAGCTCAATTTTTACCTTTTAAACGCAGCTCCGTTCTGTTCTCATGATTAGCTCTTACCAGTTTACATCCAACCAACAGCATAGTGGGTATGCATTTCTCCCCCAACCCGTCAGCATGCATTGTTTGTAGACTTTTTACGGATGGCATTTTGAATATTGGGTGGTGAAATCTTTTTGTAGTTTGGATTTGCATCCAACCAATAATTCCTGATATTGAGCTTTTATCCATGTTCTTCTTTTTTTAAAACAACCGAGTGAGTAACACTTACCTCTTCAAATTGTTTTCTTGAAAAATTTTCCGTGTTGTGAACTTTCTTGGCCATTACCTACCCCAGGACATTTTTTGAGGACACGTGTCATTTACGGCCCTGCAATTACTGTGAATCTCAAGTGACCCTTAGCCCTGTGTTTAAAGCTGCTGTTGTGGGAAACGGCCACAAGGCGGCAGCATTTCTCCATTCCCAAGTCTGGTTACTAGGGCAGCAGAGCCTTCCTGAAAGTTGTGTTCCTAGGTTGTAAATTAGAATGGGATGTGCCAGGGAAAACCCCAATAACTTTATGTCTCATTAATTGTTGTTCGTGGTTTTAATTTTTTAAATTGGGGTAATGAGCAGAATAGTGTTTGTTCTGGGTGTGCACAATCAGGTTCAATTGAACATTATATATATCTACTCATGTACAGATCCTCTTCCCATGTAAATTACTATTATTTTTTTAAATAAATTTATTTTATTTATTTATTTATTTTTGGCTGAGTTGGATCTTCGTTGCTGCATGTGGGCTTTCTCCAGTTGCGGTGAGCGGGGGCTACTCTCCGTTGCGGTGCACCGGCTTCTCACTGCAGTGGCTTCTCTTGTTGCGGAGCACGGGCTCTAGGCGTGTGGGCTTCAGTAGTTGTGGTGCATGGGCTCAGTAGTTATGGCTCATGGGCTCCAGAGCGTAGGCTCATTAGTTGTGGTGCACGGGCTTAGTTGCTCTGCTGCATGTGGGACCTTCCCGAACCAGGGATCGAACCTGTGTCCCCTGCATTGGCAGGTGGATTCTTAACCACGGTGCCACCAGGCAAGCCCCCGTGTAAATTATTACAGAGCGTTCAGTAGACCTCCCTTGGTATATGGTCGGTCTTTTTGATACGTGTGTTTAATATGTATTTGTATACGTACGGTAACCCTAATCTTAATGTATCCATTCCTCCCACCTTTCCTTTTAGATAACCATAGTTTGTTTTCTAAGTCTGTGAGAGTCTTTCTCTGTGGAAATATGTTCATACGTGTCAGTTGTTAGGTAACAGCTAGGAGTGATATCACAGGTTATTTGTCGGCTGCTTTCCGACTTACCTCATGTTCTGTGATTATCTCTAGGCTCATCTATGGTGCTGCAAAGAGCAGTGTTTCATCCTTTTCCATGGCGAATATTGCATTGTGTACATGGACCACTTCTTCTTTGTGCATTCATCTGTGGATGGACATTTTGGTTACTTCCAAGTCTTGGGAATGCTAAATATTGATGCAGTGCAGGATTGCCAGCCTGTGTCTTTTGGATTCTGGTCTTCTCAGGGATTAGGCCCAGCAGTGGGCCTACTAGATCATATGGTGGTTCAAATTTTTCCCTTTCAACGCACCTCCATTCTGTTCTCACTACTGGCTGTTACCAGTTTACATGCCACCAGCAACTAGAGGGTACACAGTTCTCTAAAACCCCTTCAGAATTTATTGTTTGTAGACTTTTTACTGATGGCATTTTGAGTGTTGGGTGGTGATACCTTCTTGTAGGTTGGATTTGCATGCGTCTAATAAATCCCGATATTGAGCTTTCATCTACGTTTTTTTTTTAAGTAAAACAGAGAAACTCACCTCTTCAAATTGTTTCCTTGAAAAATGTGCCATGTTCCCTGAATTCCTGTGGCCATTACCTGCACCAGGACATTTTTTGAGGGCAGGTGTCCTTTACAGCCCTGTAGTAATTGTGAATATCACATGACCATTAGTTCTGCATTTAAAGCTGCTGTTGCAGGAAACGGCCACAAGGGGGCAGCATTTCTATATTCCCAACTCTGGTTACTAGGGCAACACAGCCTTCCTGGAAGTCCTGTTTGTAGGTTGTAAAGTAGAGTGGAATGTGCCAGGACAAACCCCCAGAAACTATGTCTACTTATTTGTTGTTGATATTCTCAGTTTAATTTTCATTTTTCTCAGAGCAAATTTGATTGCAATGTTGTGTTTGTTCTAGGTGTACAGAATGTCTTTCATTGATTCATATATCTTTTCATGTTTGGATCCTGTTCCGTAGAGATTATTACAGAATGTTGTGTAGACCTCTCTTGGTATTCGGTATGTCTGATGATTATATATTTTATAAGTATTAGCATATGTCTGTTAAACCCAATATCCTCCGTTATACATTCCTCACACCTTTCCGTTTGGTTAAGCACAAGCTTGTTTTCTGAACACGTGAGTGTCCTTCTCTGTGGAAATAGGTTCATTCCTATCAATTTTTAGATAAGACCTATACGTGATATCATAGGATATGTGTCTCTCGCTTTCTGACTTACTTCAAGGTGTGTGATTGTCTGTAGCCTCGTCTATGGTGCTGCAAACGGCATTGTTTCATTCTTTTCTGTGTCTAATATTGCATTGTGTACATGGACCACTTTTTCGTCCATTCATCTGATGATGGACATTTTTGTTGCTTCCATGTCTTGGCTATTGTAAATACTGCTGCAATACACGATGTTCCATCCTGTGTCTTTTTGATTCTGGCTTTCACAGGTGACAGGCCCAATAGTGGGCCTTCCGGATCATATGGGGACTCAATTTTTACCTTTCAACGCACTGCCATTCTGTTCCTATTATTGGCGGTTACCAGTTTACATCCCACTTAGACCGAGAGGTTACGCTATTCTCCACAACTTCTTCAACATCTATTGTTTGTTGACGTTTTGCTGATGGTCATTCTGACTGGTGTGAGGTGATACGTTTGTGTAGATTGGATTTGCATGCGTCTAATAATTCCTGATGTTTTGCGTGGATCAATGTCCTTTTCATTTTTTTTTAAGATTCAGCTAAACTTACAACTTCAAATTTCCTTCTTGAAAAATTTGCCGCGTTTGGATTTTTTTGGCCATTCCCTACCCCAGGACAGTTTTTGAGGGCATGAGTCATTTACAGCCCTGCAGTCCTTGTGAATATTAGTGACCATTAGCAGTGGATTTAAAGCTGCTGTTTGAGGAAACGGCCTTAAGGTGGCAGCATTTCTACGTTGGCAACTCTGCTTGCTAGGGAAACAGAACCTTGCTGCAAGTTGTGCTTTTAGGTTGCAGATTAGAGTGGAATGTGTCAGGACAAACCCCCATAAGTTTTAGCCTCCTTAATTCTTGTTTGTGTCTTTAAGTTTTCATTTTTATCAGAGCAAATTGGATTTTAAAATGTCTTTTGTTCTAGCTGCACAGAATCTTGTTCATGTACACATATACATATATCTATTGATCTTTGTGTCCTTTTCCATGTAGGTTATTGTAGAGTGTTGAATAGACCACTCTTGCTATTCCATAGGTCTTTGGGGATGATATATTTTATATGTATTAGTATATGTTTGTTAACCCCAATATCCTAATTTGTCCATTCCTCACACCTTTTCTTTGGCTTAACCATAAGTTTGTCTTCTCCATCTGAGATTGTCTTTCCCTATGGAAATATGTTCATTTTTATGAATTTTCAGATAACATAAGTGATATCGTAGAACATTTGTCTTTCGCAATCTGACTTACTTCATGTTGTGTGATTATCTCTAGGCTCATCCGTGGTGCTGCATATGCCGTTCTTTTATTTTTTTTCGTGGCTAATATTCCATTCTGTACATATACCACTTCTTCTTTGTCCATTCATCTGTTTATGGAGCTTTTTTTTGCTTCCATGTCTTGGCTCTTTCAATATTGCTGCAGTGCACATTTGCCTGCCTCTGTCTTTCCGATTCTGGTGGTCTTAGGTTATAGGCCCAGAAGGTGCCCTGCCGCATCATACGGTAGCTCAATTTTTACCTTTTAAAGCAGCTGCATTCAGTTTTCATTAGTGCTGTTAGCACTTTACACCCCATCAGCAGCTAGAAGGTACACAGTTCCCTAAAACCTCTTCAGCATTTATAGTTTGTAGACTTTTTGCTGATGGTCATTTGACTGGTGTGAGCTGAAACCTTTGTGGACGTGGGATTTGCATGCAGCTAATAATTCCTTATACTGAGCTATAGGCATGTCTTTTTTTTTCTTTTCCTTTTTTTTTAAAGAGTGAGTACAACTTCCCTCTCATATTGACTTCTTGAAAACTTTGTCATGTGTTGAAATTTCTTGCCTATTCCCTACCCCAGGACATTTTTTGAGGGCAGGTATCATTTACAGCCCCGCAGTCCTCGTGACTATTAAGCGACCATTAGCACTGTGTTTAAAGC
Source organism: Eubalaena glacialis (assembly GCF_028564815.1). Lineage (NCBI taxonomy): Eukaryota > Metazoa > Chordata > Mammalia > Artiodactyla > Balaenidae > Eubalaena > Eubalaena glacialis. The sequence continues at coordinate 131,036,236 of NC_083722.1, read as the reverse complement.
TGCTGTTGTGGGAAACAGCCACAAGGCGGCAGCATTATTACGTTCTCAACTCTTGTTACTAGGGCAACAGAGTCTTCCTGGACGTCGTGTTCCTCGGTTGTAAATTAGATTGGAATGTGCTGGGACAAGCCCCCAGAAGTTTATGTCTCCTTACTTATGTTCGTTTTTTAAATTTAATTTATATTTCTTATCGGAGGAAATTTGATTAGAGTGTTGTGATTGTCTGGCTGTACAGAATCTGGTCAATGATTCATACATATGTCTGTTCATCTTCGGATCCTGTTACCATGTATGTTATTACAGAATGTTGAGTAGACCTCCCTTGGTATTTGGTAGGTGTTTTGTCATGATATATTTTATATGTATTGGTGATTATATAATTCATATAGTTTATATGTTATATGTTTATATACATTTAACATACATTAGTATATGTATGCTACCCCCATAATCCTAATTTATCCATCCTCCCACCTTTCATTTTGGTTAACCATTAGTTTGTTTTATCAGTCTGTGAGTGTGTTTTTCTGTGGAAATATGTTCATTGGGAGCAATCTTAGGATGGATAACACGTATAAATGATATCATAGGATATTTGTCATTCCTTTTTGACTTACTTAACGTACTATGATTATTTCTAGGCTCATGTGTAGTCCTGAAAACGGCATTGTTCATTTTTTTCCCGAGGCTACTATTCCATTCGGTACGTACACCACTTCTTCTTTGTCCATTTATCTGTTGATGGACATTTTGTTTGCGTGCATGGCTTGGCTATTGTAAATATTGCTGCAGTGCATGTTTGCCTGTCTGTGCCTTTCCCATTCTGGTCTTCTTAGGGTATAGGCCCATTAGGGGATCGGCCGCATGATATGGTAGCTCAATTTTTACCTTTTAAACGCAGCTCCGTTCTGTTCTCATGATTAGCTCTTACCAGTTTACATCCAACCAACAGCATAGTGGGTATGCATTTCTCCCCCAACCCGTCAGCATGCATTGTTTGTAGACTTTTTACGGATGGCATTTTGAATATTGGGTGGTGAAATCTTTTTGTAGTTTGGATTTGCATCCAACCAATAATTCCTGATATTGAGCTTTTATCCATGTTCTTCTTTTTTTAAAACAACCGAGTGAGTAACACTTACCTCTTCAAATTGTTTTCTTGAAAAATTTTCCGTGTTGTGAACTTTCTTGGCCATTACCTACCCCAGGACATTTTTTGAGGACACGTGTCATTTACGGCCCTGCAATTACTGTGAATCTCAAGTGACCCTTAGCCCTGTGTTTAAAGCTGCTGTTGTGGGAAACGGCCACAAGGCGGCAGCATTTCTCCATTCCCAAGTCTGGTTACTAGGGCAGCAGAACCTTCCTGAAAGTTGTGTTCCTAGGTTGTAAATTAGAATGGGATGTGCCAGGGAAAACCCCAATAACTTTATGTCTCATTAATTGTTGTTCGTGGTTTTAATTTTTTAAATTGGGGTAATGAGCAGAATAGTGTTTGTTCTGGGTGTGCACAATCAGGTTCAATTGAACATTATATATATCTACTCATGTACAGATCCTCTTCCCATGTAAATTACTATTATTTTTTTAAATAAATTTATTTTATTTATTTATTTATTTTTGGCTGAGTTGGATCTTCGTTGCTGCATGTGGGCTTTCTCCAGTTGCGGTGAGCGGGGGCTACTCTCCGTTGCGGTGCACCGGCTTCTCACTGCAGTGGCTTCTCTTGTTGTGGAGCACGGGCTCTAGGCGTGTGGGCTTCAGTAGTTGTGGTGCATGGGCTCAGTAGTTATGGCTCATGGGCTCCAGAGCGTAGGCTCATTAGTTGTGGTGCACGGGCTTAGTTGCTCTGCTGCATGTGGGACCTTCCCGAACCAGGGATCGAACCTGTGTCCCCTGCATTGGCAGGTGGATTCTTAACCACGGTGCCACCAGGCAAGCCCCCGTGTAAATTATTACAGAGCGTTCAGTAGACCTCCCTTGGTATATGGTCGGTCTTTTTGATACGTGTGTTTAATATGTATTTGTATACGTACGGTAACCCTAATCTTAATGTATCCATTCCTCCCACCTTTCCTTTTAGATAACCATAGTTTGTTTTCTAAGTCTGTGAGAGTCTTTCTCTGTGGAAATATGTTCATACGTGTCAGTTGTTAGGTAACAGCTAGGAGTGATATCACAGGTTATTTGTCGGCTGCTTTCCGACTTACCTCATGTTCTGTGATTATCTCTAGGCTCATCTATGGTGCTGCAAAGAGCAGTGTTTCATCCTTTTCCATGGCGAATATTGCATTGTGTACATGGACCACTTCTTCTTTGTGCATTCATCTGTGGATGGACATTTTGGTTACTTCCAAGTCTTGGGAATGCTAAATATTGATGCAGTGCAGGATTGCCAGCCTGTGTCTTTTGGATTCTGGTCTTCTCAGGGATTAGGCCCAGCAGTGGGCCTACTAGATCATATGGTGGTTCAAATTTTTCCCTTTCAACGCACCTCCATTCTGTTCTCACTACTGGCTGTTACCAGTTTACATGCCACCAGCAACTAGAGGGTACACAGTTCTCTAAAACCCCTTCAGAATTTATTGTTTGTAGACTTTTTACTGATGGCATTTTGAGTGTTGGGTGGTGATACCTTCTTGTAGGTTGGATTTGCATGCGTCTAATAAATCCCGATATTGAGCTTTCATCTACGTTTTTTTTTTAAGTAAAACAGAGAAACTCACCTCTTCAAATTGTTTCCTTGAAAAATGTGCCATGTTCCCTGAATTCCTGTGGCCATTACCTGCACCAGGACATTTTTTGAGGGCAGGTGTCCTTTACAGCCCTGTAGTAATTGTGAATATCACATGACCATTAGTTCTGCATTTAAAGCTGCTGTTGCAGGAAACGGCCACAAGGGGGCAGCATTTCTATATTCCCAACTCTGGTTACTAGGGCAACACAGCCTTCCTGGAAGTCCTGTTTGTAGGTTGTAAAGTAGAGTGGAATGTGCCAGGACAAACCCCCAGAAACTATGTCTACTTATTTGTTGTTGATATTCTCAGTTTAATTTTCATTTTTCTCAGAGCAAATTTGATTGCAATGTTGTGTTTGTTCTAGGTGTACAGAATGTCTTTCATTGATTCATATATCTTTTCATGTTTGGATCCTGTTCCGTAGAGATTATTACAGAATGTTGTGTAGACCTCTCTTGGTATTCGGTATGTCTGATGATTATATATTTTATAAGTATTAGCATATGTCTGTTAAACCCAATATCCTCCGTTATACATTCCTCACACCTTTCCGTTTGGTTAAGCACAAGCTTGTTTTCTGAACACGTGAGTGTCCTTCTCTGTGGAAATAGGTTCATTCCTATCAATTTTTACATAAGACCTATACGTGATATCATAGGATATGTGTCTCTCGCTTTCTGACTTACTTCAAGGTGTGTGATTGTCTGTAGCCTCGTCTATGGTGCTGCAAACGGCATTGTTTCATTCTTTTCTGTGTCTAATATTGCATTGTGTACATGGACCACTTTTTCGTCCATTCATCTGATGATGGACATTTTTGTTGCTTCCATGTCTTGGCTATTGTAAATACTGCTGCAATACACGATGTTCCATCCTGTGTCTTTTTGATTCTGGCTTTCACAGGTGACAGGCCCAATAGTGGGCCTTCCGGATCATATGGGGACTCAATTTTTACCTTTCAACGCACTGCCATTCTGTTCCTATTATTGGCGGTTACCAGTTTACATCCCACTTAGACCGAGAGGTTACGCTATTCTCCACAACTTCTTCAACATCTATTGTTTGTTGACGTTTTGCTGATGGTCATTCTGACTGGTGTGAGGTGATACGTTTGTGTAGATTGGATTTGCATGCATCTAATAATTCCTGATGTTTTGCGTGGATCAATGTCCTTTTCATTTTTTTTTAAGATTCAGCTAAACTTACAACTTCAAATTTCCTTCTTGAAAAATTTGCCGCGTTTGGATTTTTTTGGCCATTCCCTACCCCAGGACAGTTTTTGAGGGCATGAGTCATTTACAGCCCTGCAGTCCTTGTGAATATTAGTGACCATTAGCAGTGGATTTAAAGCTGCTGTTTGAGGAAACGGCCTTAAGGTGGCAGCATTTCTACGTTGGCAACTCTGCTTGCTAGGGAAACAGAACCTTGCTGCAAGTTGTGCTTTTAGGTTGCAGATTAGAGTGGAATGTTTCAGGACAAACCCCCATAAGTTTTAGCCTCCTTAATTCTTGTTTGTGTCTTTAAGTTTTCATTTTTATCAGAGCAAATTGGATTTTAAAATGTCTTTTGTTCTAGCTGCACAGAATCTTGTTCATGTACACATATACATATATCTATTGATCTTTGTGTCCTTTTCCATGTAGGTTATTGTAGAGTGTTGAATAGACCACTCTTGGTATTCCATAGGTCTTTGGGGATGATATATTTTATATGTATTAGTATATGTTTGTTAACCCCAATATCCTAATTTGTCCATTCCTCACACCTTTTCTTTGGCTTAACCATAAGTTTGTCTTCTCCATCTGAGATTGTCTTTCCCTATGGAAATATGTTCATTTTTATGAATTTTCAGATAACATAAGTGATATCGTAGAACATTTGTCTTTCGCAATCTGACTTACTTCATGTTGTGTGATTATCTCTAGGCTCATCCGTGGTGCTGCATATGCCGTTCTTTTATTTTTTTTCGTGGCTAATGTTCCATTCTGTACATATACCACGTCTTCTTTGTCCATTCATCTGTTTATGGAGCTTTTTTTTGCTTCCATGTCTTGGCTCTTTCAATATTGCTGCAGTGCACATTTGCCTGCCTCTGTCTTTCCGATTCTGGTGGTCTTAGGTTATAGGCCCAGAAGGTGCCCTGCCGCATCATACGGTAGCTCAATTTTTACCTTTTAAAGCAGCTGCATTCAGTTTTCATTAGTGCTGTTAGGACTTTACACCCCATCAGCAGCTAGAAGGTACACAGTTCCCTAAAACCTCTTCAGCATTTATAGTTTGTAGACTTTTTGCTGATGGTCATTTGACTGGTGTGAGCTGAAACCTTTGTGGACGTGGGATTTGCATGCAGCTAATAATTCCTTATACTGAGCTATAGGCATGTCTTTTTTTTTCTTTTCCTTTTTTTTTAAAGAGTGAGTACAACTTCCCTCTCATATTGACTTCTTGAAACTTTGTCATGTGTTGAAATTTCTTGCCTATTCCCTACCCCAGGACATTTTTTGAGGGCAGGTATCATTTACAGCCCCGCAGTCCTCGTGACTATTAAGCGACCATTAGCACTGTGTTTAAAGCTGCTGTTGTGGGAAACAGCCACAAGGCGGCAGCATTATTACGTTCTCAACTCTTGTTACTAGGGCAACAGAGTCTTCCTGGACGTCGTGTTCCTCGGTTGTAAATTAGAGTGGAATGTGCTGGGACAAGCCCCCAGAAGTTTATGTCTCCTTACTTATGTTCGTTTTTTAAATTTAATTTATATTTCTTATCGGAGGAAATTTGATTAGAGTGTTGTGATTGTCTGGCTGTACAGAATCTGGTCAATGATTCATACATATGTCTGTTCATCTTCGGATCCTGTTACCATGTATGTTATTACAGAACGTTGAGTAGACCTCCCTTGGTATTTGGTAGGTGTTTTGTCATGATATATTTTATATGTATTGGTGATTATATAATTCATATAGTTTATATGTTATATGTTTATATACATTTAACATACATTAGTATATGTATGCTACCCCCATAATCCTAATTTATCCATCCTCCCACCTTTCATTTTGGTTAACCATTAGTTTGTTTTATCAGTCTGTGAGTGTGTTTTTCTGTGGAAATATGTTCATTGGGAGCAATCTTAGGATGGATAACACGTATAAATGATATCATAGGATATTTGTCATTCCTTTTTGACTTACTTAACGTACTATGATTATTTCTAGGCTCATGTGTAGTCCTGAAAACGGCATTGTTCATTTTTTTCCCGAGGCTACTATTCCATTCGGTACGTACACCACTTCTTCTTTGTCCATTTATCTGTTGATGGACATTTTGTTTGCGTGCATGGCTTGGCTATTGTAAATATTGCTGCAGTGCATGTTTGCCTGTCTGTGCCTTTCCCATTCTGGTCTTCTTAGGGTATAGGCCCATTAGGGGATCGGCCGCATGATATGGTAGCTCAATTTTTACCTTTTAAACGCAGCTCCGTTCTGTTCTCATGATTAGCTCTTACCAGTTTACATCCAACCAACAGCATAGTGGGTATGCATTTCTCCCCCAACCCGTCAGCATGCATTGTTTGTAGACTTTGTACGGATGGCATTTTGAATATTGGGTGGTGAAATCTTTTTGTAGTTTGGATTTGCATCCAACCAATAATTCCTGATATTGAGCTTTTATCCATGTTCTTCTTTTTTTAAAACAACCGAGTGAGTAACACTTACCTCTTCAAATTGTTTTCTTGAAAAATTTTCCGTGTTGTGAACTTTCTTGGCCATTACCTACCCCAGGACATTTTTTGAGGACACGTGTCATTTACGGCCCTGCAATTACTGTGAATCTCAAGTGACCCTTAGCCCTGTGTTTAAAGCTGCTGTTGTGGGAAACGGCCACAAGGCGGCAGCATTTCTCCATTCCCAAGTCTGGTTACTAGGGCAGCAGAGCCTTCCTGAAAGTTGTGTTCCTAGGTTGTAAATTAGAATGGGATGTGCCAGGGAAAACCCCAATAACTTTATGTCTCATTAATTGTTGTTCGTGGTTTTAATTTTTTAAATTGGGGTAATGAGCAGAATAGTGTTTGTTCTGGGTGTGCACAATCAGGTTCAATTGAACATTATATATATCTACTCATGTACAGATCCTCTTCCCATGTAAATTACTATTATTTTTTTAAATAAATTTATTTTATTTATTTATTTATTTTTGGCTGAGTTGGATCGTCGTTGCTGCATGTGGGCTTTCTCCAGTTGCGGTGAGCGGGGGCTACTCTCCGTTGCGGTGCACCGGCTTCTCACTGCAGTGGCTTCTCTTGTTGTGGAGCACGGGCTCTAGGCGTGTGGGCTTCAGTAGTTGTGGTGCATGGGCTCAGTAGTTATGGCTCATGGGCTCCAGAGCGTAGGCTCATTAGTTGTGGTGCACGGGCTTAGTTGCTCTGCTGCATGTGGGACCTTCCCGAACCAGGGATCGAACCTGTGTCCCCTGCATTGGCAGGTGGATTCTTAACCACGGTGCCACCAGGCAAGCCCCCGTGTAAATTATTACAGAGCGTTCAGTAGACCTCCCTTGGTTTATGGTCGGTCTTTTTGATACGTGTGTTTAATATGTATTTGTATACGTACGGTAACCCTAATCTTAATGTATCCATTCCTCCCACCTTTCCTTTTAGATAACCATAGTTTGTTTTCTAAGTCTGTGAGAGTCTTTCTCTGTGGAAATATGTTCATACGTGTCAGTTGTTAGGTAACAGCTAGGAGTGATATCACAGGTTATTTGTCGGCTGCTTTCCGACTTACCTCATGTTCTGTGATTATCTCTAGGCTCATCTATGGTGCTGCAAAGAGCAGTGTTTCATCCTTTTCCATGGCGAATATTGCATTGTGTACATGGACCACTTCTTCTTTGTGCATTCATCTGTGGATGGACATTTTGGTTACTTCCAAGTCTTGGCAATGCTAAATATTGATGCAGTGCAGGATTGCCAGCCTGTGTCTTTTGGATTCTGGTCTTCTCAGGGATTAGGCCCAGCAGTGGGCCTACTAGATCATATGGTGGTTCAAATTTTTCCCTTTCAACGCACCTCCATTCTGTTCTCACTACTGGCTGTTACCAGTTTACATGCCACCAGCAACTAGAGGGTACACAGTTCTCTAAAACCCCTTCAGAATTTATTGTTTGTAGACTTTTTACTGATGGCATTTTGAGTGTTGGGTGGTGATACCTTCTTGTAGGTTGGATTTGCATGCGTCTAATAATTCCCGATATTGAGCTTTCATCTACGTTTTTTTTTTAAGTAAAACAGAGAAACTCACCTCTTCAAATTGTTTCCTTGAAAAATGTGCCATGTTCCCTGAATTCCTGTGGCCATTACCTGCACCAGGACATTTTTTGAGGGCAGGTGTCCTTTACAGCCCTGTAGTAATTGTGAATATCACATGACCATTAGTTCTGCATTTAAAGCTGCTGTTGCAGGAAACGGCCACAAGGGGGCAGAATTTCTATATTCCCAACTCTGGTTACTAGGGCAACACAGCCTTCCTGGAAGTCCTGTTTGTAGGTTGTAAAGTAGAGTGGAATGTGCCAGGACAAACCCCCAGAAACTATGTCTACTTATTTGTTGTTGATATTCTCAGTTTAATTTTCATTTTTCTCAGAGCAAATTTGATTGCAATGTTGTGTTTGTTCTAGGTGTACAGAATGTCTTTCATTGATTCATATATCTTTTCATGTTTGGATCCTGTTCCGTAGAGATTATTACAGAATGTTGTGTAGACCTCTCTTGGTATTCGGTATGTCTGATGATTATATATTTTATAAGTATTAGCATATGTCTGTTAAACCCAATATCCTCCGTTATACATTCCTCACACCTTTCCGTTTGGTTAAGCACAAGCTTGTTTTCTGAACACGTGAGTGTCCTTCTCTGTGGAAATAGGTTCATTCCTATCAATTTTTAGATAAGACCTATACGTGATATCATAGGATATGTGTCTCTCGCTTTCTGACTTACTTCAAGGTGTGTGATTGTCTGTAGCCTCGTCTATGGTGCTGCAAACGGCATTGTTTCATTCTTTTCTGTGTCTAATATTGCATTGTGTACATGGACCACTTTTTCGTCCATTCATCTGATGATGGACATTTTTGTTGCTTCCATGTCTTGGCTATTGTAAATACTGCTGCAATACACGATGTTCCATCCTGTGTCTTTTTGATTCTGGCTTTCACAGGTGACAGGCCCAATAGTGGGCCTTCCGGATCATATGGGGACTCAATTTTTACCTTTCAACGCACTGCCATTCTGTTCCTATTATTGGCTGTTACCAGTTTACATCCCACTTAGACCGAGAGGTTACGCTATTCTCCACAACTTCTTCAACATCTATTGTTTGTTGACGTTTTGCTGATGGTCATTCTGACTGGTGTGAGGTGATACGTTTGTGTAGATTGGATTTGCATGCGTCTAATAATTCCTGATGTTTTGCGTGGATCAATGTCCTTTTCATTTTTTTTTAAGATTCAGCTAAACTTACAACTTCAAATTTCCTTCTTGAAAAATTTGCCGCGTTTGGATTTTTTTGGCCATTCCCTACCCCAGGACAGTTTTTGAGGGCATGAGTCATTTACAGCCCTGCAGTCCTTGTGAATATTAGTGACCATTAGCAGTGGATTTAAAGCTGCTGTTTGAGGAAACGGCCTTAAGGTGGCAGCATTTCTACGTTGGCAACTCTGCTTGCTAGGGAAACAGAACCTTGCTGCAAGTTGTGCTTTTAGGTTGCAGATTAGAGTGGAATGTGTCAGGACAAACCCCCATAAGTTTTAGCCTCCTTAATTCTTGTTTGTGTCTTTAAGTTTTCATTTTTATCAGAGCAAATTGGATTTTAAAATGTCTTTTGTTCTAGCTGCACAGAATCTTGTTCATGTACACATATACATATATCTATTGATCTTTGTGTCCTTTTCCATGTAGGTTATTGTAGAGTGTTGAATAGACCACTCTTGGTATTCCATAGGTCTTTGGGGATGATATATTTTATATGTATTAGTATATGTTTGTTAACCCCAATATCCTAATTTGTCCATTCCTCACACCTTTTCTTTGGCTTAACCATAAGTTTGTCTTCTCCATCTGAGATTGTCTTTCCCTATGGAAATATGTTCATTTTTATGAATTTTCAGATAACATAAGTGATATCGTAGAACATTTGTCTTTCGCAATCTGACTTACTTCATGTTGTGTGATTATCTCTAGGCTCATCCGTGGTGCTGCATATGCCGTTCTTTTATTTTTTTTCGTGGCTAATATTCCATTCTGTACATATACCACGTCTTCTTTGTCCATTCATCTGTTTATGGAGCTTTTTTTTGCTTCCATGTCTTGGCTCTTTCAATATTGCTGCAGTGCACATTTGCCTGCCTCTGTCTTTCCGATTCTGGTGGTCTTAGGTTATAGGCCCAGAAGGTGCCCTGCCGCATCATACGGTAGCTCAATTTTTACCTTTTAAAGCAGCTGCATTCAGTTTTCATTAGTGCTGTTAGGACTTTACACCCCATCAGCAGCTAGAAGGTACACAGTTCCCTAAAACCTCTTCAGCATTTATAGTTTGTAGACTTTTTGCTGATGGTCATTTGACTGGTGTGAGCTGAAACCTTTGTGGACGTGGGATTTGCATGCAGCTAATAATTCCTTATACTGAGCTATAGGCATGTCTTTTTTTTTCTTTTCCTTTTTTTTTAAAGAGTGAGTACAACTTCCCTCTCATATTGACTTCTTGAAACTTTGTCATGTGTTGAAATTTCTTGCCTATTCCCTACCCCAGGACATTTTTTGAGGGCAGGTATCATTTACATCCCCGCAGTCCTCGTGACTATTAAGCGACCATTAGCACTGTGTTTAAAGCTGCTGTTGTGGGAAACAGCCACAAGGCGGCAGCATTATTACGTTCTCAACTCTTGTTACTAGGGCAACAGAGTCTTCCTGGACGTCGTGTTCCTCGGTTGTAAATTAGAGTGGAATGTGCTGGGACAAGCCCCCAGAAGTTTATGTCTCCTTACTTATGTTCGTTTTTTAAATTTAATTTATATTTCTTATCGGAGGAAATTTGATTAGAGTGTTGTGATTGTCTGGCTGTACAGAATCTGGTCAATGATTCATACATATGTCTGTTCATCTTCGGATCCTGTTACCATGTATGTTATTACAGAACGTTGAGTAGACCTCCCTTGGTATTTGGTAGGTGTTTTGTCATGATATATTTTATATGTATTGGTGATTATATAATTCATATAGTTTATATGTTATATGTTTATATACATTTAACATACATTAGTATATGTATGCTACCCCCATAATCCTAATTTATCCATCCTCCCACCTTTCATTTTGGTTAACCTTTAGTTTGTTTTATCAGTCTGTGAGTGTGTTTTGCTGTGGAAATATGTTCATTGGGAGCAATCTTAGGATGGATAACACGTATAAATGATATCATAGGATATTTGTCATTCCTTTTTGACTTACTTAACGTACTATGATTATTTCTAGGCTCATGTGTAGTCCTGAAAACGGCATTGTTCATTTTTTTCCCGAGGCTACTATTCCATTCGGTACGTACACCACTTCTTCTTTGTCCATTTGTCTGTTGATGGACATTTTGTTTGCTTGCATGGCTTGGCTATTGTAAATATTGCTGCAGTGCATGTTTGCCTGTCTGTGCCTTTCCCATTCTGGTCTTCTTAGGGTATAGGCCCATTAGGGGATCGGCCGCATGATATGGTAGCTCAATTTTTACCTTTTAAACGCAGCTCTGTTCTGTTCTCATGATTAGCTGTTACCAGTTTACATTCAACCAACAGCATAGTGGGTATGCATTTCTCCCCCAACCCGTCAGCATGCATTGTTTGTAGACTTTGTACGGATGGCATTTTGAATATTGGGTGGTGAAATCTTTTTGTAGTTTGGATTTGCATCCAACCAATAATTCCTGATATTGAGCTTTTATCCATGTTCTTCTTTTTTTAGAACAACCGAGTGAGTAACACTTACCTCTTCAAATTGTTTTCTTGAAAAATTTTCCGTGTTGTGAACTTTCTTGGCCATTACCTACCCCAGGACATTTTTTGAGGACACGTGTCATTTACGGCCCTACAATTACTGTGAATCTCAAGTGACCCTTAGCCCTGTGTTTAAAGCTGCTGTTGTGGGAAACGGCCACAAGGCGGCAGCATTTCTCCATTCCCAAGTCTGGTTACTAGGGCAGCAGAGCCTTCCTGAAAGTTGTGTTCCTAGGTTGTAAATTAGAATGGGATGTGCCAGGGAAAACCCCAATAACTTTATGTCTCATTAATTGTTGTTCGTGGTTTTAATTTTTTAAATTGGGGTAATGAGCAGAATAGTGTTTGTTCTGGGTGTGCACAATCAGGTTCAATTGAACATTATATATATCTACTCATGTACAGATCCTCTTCCCATGTAAATTACTATTATTTTTTTAAATAAATTTATTTTATTTATTTATTTATTTTTGGCTGAGTTGGATCTTCGTTGCTGCATGTGGGCTTTCTCCAGTTGCGGTGAGCGGGGGCTACTCTCCGTTGCGGTGCACCGGCTTCTCACTGCAGTGGCTTCTCTTGTTGCGGAGCACGGGCTCTAGGCGTGTGGGCTTCAGTAGTTGTGGTGCATGGGCTCAGTAGTTATGGCTCATGGGCTCCAGAGCGTAGGCTCATTAGTTGTGGTGCACGGGCTTAGTTGCTCTGCTGCATGTGGGACCTTCCCGAACCAGGGATCGAACCTGTGTCCCCTGCATTGGCAGGTGGATTCTTAACCACGGTGCCACCAGGCAAGCCCCCGTGTAAATTATTACAGAGCGTTCAGTAGACCTCCCTTGGTATATGGTCGGTCTTTTTGATACGTGTGTTTAATATGTATTTGTATACGTACGGTAACCCTAATCTTAATGTATCCATTCCTCCCACCTTTCCTTTTAGATAACCATAGTTTGTTTTCTAAGTCTGTGAGAGTCTTTCTCTGTGGAAATATGTTCATACGTGTCAGTTGTTAGGTAACAGCTAGGAGTGATATCACAGGTTATTTGTCGGCTGCTTTCCGACTTACCTCATGTTCTGTGATTATCTCTAGGCTCATCTATGGTGCTGCAAAGAGCAGTGTTTCATCCTTTTCCATGGCGAATATTGCATTGTGTACATGGACCACTTCTTCTTTGTGCATTCATCTGTGGATGGACATTTTGGTTACTTCCAAGTCTTGGCAATGCTAAATATTGATGCAGTGCAGGATTGCCAGCCTGTGTCTTTTGGATTCTGGTCTTCTCAGGGATTAGGCCCAGCAGTGGGCCTACTAGATCATATGGTGGTTCAAATTTTTCCCTTTCAACGCACCTCCATTCTGTTCTCACTACTGGCTGTTACCAGTTTACATGCCACCAGCAACTAGAGGGTACACAGTTCTCTAAAACCCCTTCAGAATTTATTGTTTGTAGACTTTTTACTGATGGCATTTTGAGTGTTGGGTGGTGATACCTTCTTGTAGGTTGGATTTGCATGCGTCTAATAATTCCCGATATTGAGCTTTCATCTACGTTTTTTTTTAAGTAAAACAGAGAAACTCACCTCTTCAAATTGTTTCCTTGAAAAATTTGCCATGTTCCCTGAATTCCTGTGGCTATTACCTGCACCAGGACATTTTTTGAGGGCAGGTGTCCTTTACAGCCCTGTAGTAATTGTGAATATCACATGACCATTAGTTCTGCATTTAAAGCTGCTGTTGCAGGAAACGGCCACAAGGGGGCAGCATTTCTATATTCCCAACTCTGGTTACTAGGGCAACACAGCCTTCCTGGAAGTCCTGTTTGTAGGTTGTAAAGTAGAGTGGAATGTGCCAGGACAAACCCCCAGAAACTATGTCTACTTATTTGTTGTTGATATTCTCAGTTTAATTTTCATTTTTCTCAGAGCAAATTTGATTGCAATGTTGTGTTTGTTCTAGGTGTACAGAATGTCTTTCATTGATTCATATATCTTTTCATGTTTGGATCCTGTTCCGTAGAGATTATTACAGAATGTTGTGTAGACCTCTCTTGGTATTCGGTATGTCTGATGATTATATATTTTATAAGTATTAGCATATGTCTGTTAAACCCAATATCCTCCGTTATACATTCCTCACACCTTTCCGTTTGGTTAAGCACAAGCTTGTTTTCTGAACACGTGAGTGTCCTTCTCTGTGGAAATAGGTTCATTCCTATCAATTTTTAGATAAGACCTATACGTGATATCATAGGATATGTGTCTCTCGCTTTCTGACTTACTTCAAGGTGTGTGATTGTCTGTAGCCTCGTCTATGGTGCTGCAAACGGCATTGTTTCATTCTTTTCTGTGTCTAATATTGCATTGTGTACATGGACCACTTTTTCGTCCATTCATCTGATGATGGACATTTTTGTTGCTTCCATGTCTTGGCTATTGTAAATACTGCTGCAATACACGATGTTCCATCCTGTGTCTTTTTGATTCTGGCTTTCACAGGTGACAGGCCCAATAGTGGGCCTTCCAGATCATATGGGGACTCAATTTTTACCTTTCAACGCACTGCCATTCTGTTCCTATTATTGGCTGTTACCAGTTTACATCCCACTTAGACCGAGAGGTTACGCTATTCTCCACAACTTCTTCAACATCTATTGTTTGTTGACGTTTTGCTGATGGTCATTCTGACTGGTGTGAGGTGATACGTTTGTGTAGATTGGATTTGCATGCGTCTAATAATTCCTGATGTTTTGCGTGGATCAATGTCCTTTTCATTTTTTTTTAAGATTCAGCTAAACTTACAACTTCAAATTTCCTTCTTGAAAAATTTGCCGCGTTTGGATTTTTTTGGCCATTCCCTACCCCAGGACAGTTTTTGAGGGCATGAGTCATTTACAGCCCTGCAGTCCTTGTGAATATTAGTGACCATTAGCAGTGGATTTAAAGCTGCTGTTTGAGGAAACGGCCTTAAGGTGGCAGCATTTCTACGTTGGCAACTCTGCTTGCTAGGGAAACAGAACCTTGCTGCAAGTTGTGCTTTTAGGTTGCAGATTAGAGTGGAATGTGTCAGGACAAACCCCCATAAGTTTTAGCCTCCTTAATTCTTGTTTGTGTCTTTAAGTTTTCATTTTTATCAGAGCAAATTGGATTTTAAAATGTCTTTTGTTCTAGCTGCACAGAATCTTGTTCATGTACACATATACATATATCTATTGATCTTTGTGTCCTTTTCCATGTAGGTTATTGTAGAGTGTTGAATAGACCACTCTTGGTATTCCATAGGTCTTTGGGGATGATATATTTTATATGTATTAGTATATGTTTGTTAACCCCAATATCCTAATTTGTCCATTCCTCACACCTTTTCTTTGGCTTAACCATAAGTTTGTCTTCTCCATCTGAGATTGTCTTTCCCTATGGAAATATGTTCATTTTTATGAATTTTCAGATAACATAAGTGATATCGTAGAACATTTGTCTTTCGCAATCTGACTTACTTCATGTTGTGTGATTATCTCTAGGCTCATCCGTGGTGCTGCATATGCCGTTCTTTTATTTTTTTTCGTGGCTAATATTCCATTCTGTACATATACCACTTCTTCTTTGTCCATTCATCTGTTTATGGAGCTTTTTTTTGCTTCCATGTCTTGGCTCTTTCAATATTGCTGCAGTGCACATTTGCCTGCCTCTGTCTTTCCGATTCTGGTGGTCTTAGGTTATAGGCCCAGAAGGTGCCCTGCCGCATCATACGATAGCTCAATTTTTACCTTTTAAAGCAGCTGCATTCAGTTTTCATTAGTGCTGTTAGCACTTTACACCCCATCAGCAGCTAGAAGGTACACAGTTCCCTAAAACCTCTTCAGCATTTATAGTTTGTAGACTTTTTGCTGATGGTCATTTGACTGGTGTGAGCTGAAACCTTTGTGGACGTGGGATTTGCATGCAGCTAATAATTCCTTATACTGAGCTATAGGCATGTCTTTTTTTTCTTTTCCTTTTTTTTTAAAGAGTGAGTACAACTTCCCTCTCATATTGACTTCTTGAAAACTTTGTCATGTGTTGAAATTTCTTGCCTATTCCCTACCCCAGGACATTTTTTGAGGGCAGGTATCATTTACAGCCCCGCAGTCCTCGTGACTATTAAGCGACCATTAGCACTGTGTTTAAAGCTGCTGTTGTGGGAAACAGCCACAAGGCGGCAGCATTATTACGTTCTCAACTCTTGTTACTAGGGCAACAGAGTCTTCCTGGACGTCGTGTTCCTCGGTTGTAAATTAGAGTGGAATGTGCTGGGACAAGCCCCCAGAAGTTTATGTCTCCTTACTTATGTTCGTTTTTTAAATTTAATTTATATTTCTTATCGGAGGAAATTTGATTAGAGTGTTGTGATTGTCTGGCTGTACAGAATCTGGTCAATGATTCATACATATGTCTGTTCATCTTCGGATCCTGTTACCATGTATGTTATTACAGAACGTTGAGTAGACCTCCCTTGGTATTTGGTAGGTGTTTTGTCATGATATATTTTATATGTATTGGTGATTATATAATTCATATAGTTTATATGTTATATGTTTATATACATTTAACATACATTAGTATATGTATGCTACCCCCATAATCCTAATTTATCCATCCTCCCACCTTTCATTTTGGTTAACCATTAGTTTGTTTTATCAGTCTGTGAGTGTGTTTTGCTGTGGAAATATGTTCATTGGGAGCAATCTTAGGATGGATAACACGTATAAATGATATCATAGGATATTTGTCATTCCTTTTTGACTTACTTAACGTACTATGATTATTTCTAGGCTCATGTGTAGTCCTGAAAACGGCATTGTTCATTTTTTTCCCGAGGCTACTATTCCATTCGGTACGTACACCACTTCTTCTTTGTCCATTTGTCTGTTGATGGACATTTTGTTTGCTTGCATGGCTTGGCTATTGTAAATATTGCTGCAGTGCATGTTTGCCTGTCTGTGCCTTTCCCATTCTGGTCTTCTTAGGGTATAGGCCCATTAGGGGATCGGCCGCATGATATGGTAGCTCAATTTTTACCTTTTAAACGCAGCTCCGTTCTGTTCTCATGATTAGCTGTTACCAGTTTACATTCAACCAACAGCATAGTGGGTATGCATTTCTCCCCCAACCCGTCAGCATGCATTGTTTGTAGACTTTGTACGGATGGCATTTTGAATATTGGGTGGTGAAATCTTTTTGTAGTTTGGATTTGCATCCAACCAATAATTCCTGATATTGAGCTTTTATCCATGTTCTTCTTTTTTTAGAACAACCGAGTGAGTAACACTTACCTCTTCAAATTGTTTTCTTGAAAAATTTTCCGTGTTGTGAACTTTCTTGGCCATTACCTACCCCAGGACATTTTTTGAGGACACGTGTCATTTACGGCCCTACAATTACTGTGAATCTCAAGTGACCCTTAGCCCTGTGTTTAAAGCTGCTGTTGTGGGAAACGGCCACAAGGCGGCAGCATTTCTCCATTCCCAAGTCTGGTTACTAGGGCAGCAGAGCCTTCCTGAAAGTTGTGTTCCTAGGTTGTAAATTAGAATGGGATGTGCCAGGGAAAACCCCAATAACTTTATGTCTCATTAATTGTTGTTCGTGGTTTTAATTTTTTAAATTGGGGTAATGAGCAGAATAGTGTTTGTTCTGGGTGTGCACAATCAGGTTCAATTGAACATTATATATATCTACTCATGTACAGATCCTCTTCCCATGTAAATTACTATTATTTTTTTAAATAAATTTATTTTATTTATTTATTTATTTTTGGCTGAGTTGGATCTTCGTTGCTGCATGTGGGCTTTCTCCAGTTGCGGTGAGCGGGGGCTACTCTCCGTTGCGGTGCACCGGCTTCTCACTGCAGTGGCTTCTCTTGTTGCGGAGCACGGGCTCTAGGCGTGTGGGCTTCAGTAGTTGTGGTGCATGGGCTCAGTAGTTATGGCTCATGGGCTCCAGAGCGTAGGCTCATTAGTTGTGGTGCACGGGCTTAGTTGCTCTGCTGCATGTGGGACCTTCCCGAACCAGGGATCGAACCTGTGTCCCCTGCATTGGCAGGTGGATTCTTAACCACGGTGCCACCAGGCAAGCCCCCGTGTAAATTATTACAGAGCGTTCAGTAGACCTCCCTTGGTATATGGTCGGTCTTTTTGATACGTGTGTTTAATATGTATTTGTATACGTACGGTAACCCTAATCTTAATGTGTCCATTCCTCCCACCTTTCCTTTTAGATAACCATAGTTTGTTTTCTAAGTCTGTGAGAGTCTTTCTCTGTGGAAATATGTTCATACGTGTCAGTTGTTAGGTGACAGCTAGGAGTGATATCACAGGTTATTTGTCGGCTGCTTTCCGACTTACCTCATGTTCTGTGATTATCTCTAGGCTCATCTATGGTGCTGCAAAGAGCAGTGTTTCATCCTTTTCCATGGCGAATATTGCATTGTGTACATGGACCACTTCTTCTTTGTGCATTCATCTGTGGATGGACATTTTGGTTACTTCCAAGTCTTGGCAATGCTAAATATTGATGCAGTGCAGGATTGCCAGCCTGTGTCTTTTGGATTCTGGTCTTCTCAGGGATTAGGCCCAGCAGTGGGCCTGCTAGATCATATGGTGGTTCAAATTTTTCCCTTTCAACGCACCTCCATTCTGTTCTCACTACTGGCTGTTACCAGTTTACATGCCACCAGCAACTAGAGGGTACACAGTTCTCTAAAACCCCTTCAGAATTTATTGTTTGTAGACTTTTTACTGATGGCATTTTGAGTGTTGGGTGGTGATACCTTCTTGTAGGTTGGATTTGCATGCGTCTAATAATTCCCGATATTGAGCTTTCATCTACGTTTTTTTTTAAGTAAAACAGAGAAACTCACCTCTTCAAATTGTTTCCTTGAAAAATTTGCCATGTTCCCTGAATTCCTGTGGCCATTACCTGCACCAGGACATTTTTTGAGGGCAGGTGTCCTTTACAGCCCTGTAGTAATTGTGAATATCACATGACCATTAGTTCTGCATTTAAAGCTGCTGTTGCAGGAAACGGCCACAAGGGGGCAGCATTTCTATATTCCCAACTCTGGTTACTAGGGCAACACAGCCTTCCTGGAAGTCCTGTTTGTAGGTTGTAAAGTAGAGTGGAATGTGCCAGGACAAACCCCCAGAAACTATGTCTACTTATTTGTTGTTGATATTCTCAGTTTAATTTTCATTTTTCTCAGAGCAAATTTGATTGCAATGTTGTGTTTGTTCTAGGTGTACAGAATGTCTTTCATTGATTCATATATCTTTTCATGTTTGGATCCTGTTCCGTAGAGATTATTACAGAATGTTGTGTAGACCTCTCTTGGTATTCGGTATGTCTGATGATTATATATTTTATAAGTATTAGCATATGTCTGTTAAACCCAATATCCTCCGTTATACATTCCTCACACCTTTCCGTTTGGTTAAGCACAAGCTTGTTTTCTGAACACGTGAGTGTCCTTCTCTGTGGAAATAGGTTCATTCCTATCAATTTTTACATAAGACCTATACGTGATATCATAGGATATGTGTCTCTCGCTTTCTGACTTACTTCAAGGTGTGTGATTGTCTGTAGCCTCGTCTATGGTGCTGCAAACGGCATTGTTTCATTCTTTTCTGTGTCTAATATTGCATTGTGTACATGGACCACTTTTTCGTCCATTCATCTGATGATGGACATTTTTGTTGCTTCCATGTCTTGGCTATTGTAAATACTGCTGCAATACACGATGTTCCATCCTGTGTCTTTTTGATTCTGGCTTTCACAGGTGACAGGCCCAATAGTGGGCCTTCCGGATCATATGGGGACTCAATTTTTACCTTTCAACGCACTGCCATTCTGTTCCTATTATTGGCGGTGACCAGTTTACATCCCACTTAGACCGAGAGGTTACGCTATTCTCCACAACTTCTTCAACATCTATTGTTTGTTGACGTTTTGCTGATGGTCATTCTGACTGGTGTGAGGTGATACGTTTGTGTAGATTGGATTTGCATGCGTCTAATAATTCCTGATGTTTTGCGTGGATCAATGTCCTTTTCATTTTTTTTTAAGATTCAGCTAAACTTACAACTTCAAATTTCCTTCTTGAAAAATTTGCCGCGTTTGGATTTTTTTGGCCATTCCCTACCCCAGGACAGTTTTTGAGGGCATGAGTCATTTACAGCCCTGCAGTCCTTGTGAATATTAGTGACCATTAGCAGTGGATTTAAAGCTGCTGTTTGAGGAAACGGCCTTAAGGTGGCAGCATTTCTACGTTGGCAACTCTGCTTGCTAGGGAAACAGAACCTTGCTGCAAGTTGTGCTTTTAGGTTGCAGATTAGAGTGGAATGTGTCAGGACAAACCCCCATAAGTTTTAGCCTCCTTAATTCTTGTTTGTGTCTTTAAGTTTTCATTTTTATCAGAGCAAATTGGATTTTAAAATGTCTTTTGTTCTAGCTGCACAGAATCTTGTTCATGTACACATATACATATATCTATTGATCTTTGTGTCCTTTTCCATGTAGGTTATTGTAGAGTGTTGAATAGACCACTCTTGGTATTCCATAGGTCTTTGGGGATGATATATTTTATATGTATTAGTATATGTTTGTTAACCCCAATATCCTAATTTGTCCATTCCTCACACCTTTTCTTTGGCTTAACCATAAGTTTGTCTTCTCCATCTGAGATCGTCTTTCCCTATGGAAATATGTTCATTTTTATGAATTTTCAGATAACATAAGTGATATCGTAGAACATTTGTCTTTCGCAATCTGACTTACTTCACGTTGTGTGATTATCTCTAGGCTCATCCGTGGTGCTGCATATGCCATTCTTTTATTTTTTTTCGTGGCTAATATTCCATTCTGTACATATACCACTTCTTCTTTGTCCATTCATCTGTTTATGGAGCTTTTTTTTGCTTCCATGTCTTGGCTCTTTCAATATTGCTGCAGTGCACATTTGCCTGCCTCTGTCTTTCTGATTCTGGTGGTCTTAGGTTATAGGCCCAGAAGGTGCCCTGCCGCATCATACGGTAGCTCAATTTTTACCTTTTAAAGCAGCTGCATTCAGTTTTCATTAGTGCTGTTAGCACTTTACACCCCATCAGCAGCTAGAAGGTACACAGTTCCCTAAAACCTCTTCAGCATTTATAGTTTGTAGACTTTTTGCTGATGGTCATTTGACTGGTGTGAGCTGAAACCTTTGTGGACGTGGGATTTGCATGCAGCTAATAATTCCTTATACTGAGCTTTAGGCATGTCTTTTTTTTTTCTTTTCCTTTTTTTTTAAAGAGTGAGTACAACTTCCCTCTCATATTGACTTCTTGAAAACTTTGTCATGTGTTGAAATTTCTTGCCTATTCCCTACCCCAGGATATTTTTTGAGGGCAGGTATCATTTACAGCCCCGCAGTCCTCGTGACTATTAAGCGACCATTAGCACTGTGTTTAAAGCTGCTGTTGTGGGAAACAGCCACAAGGCGGCAGCATTGTTACGTTCTCAACTCTTGTTACTAGGGCAACAGAGTCTTCCTGGACGTCGTGTTCCTCGGTTGTAAATTAGAGTGGAATGTGCTGGGACAAGCCCCCAGAAGTTTATGTCTCCTTACTTATGTTCGTTTTTTAAATTTAATTTATATTTCTTATCGGAGGAAATTTGATTAGAGTGTTGTGATTGCCTGGCTGTACAGAATCTGGTCAATGATTCATACATATGTCTGTTCATCTTCGGATCCTGTTACCATGTATGTTATTACAGAATGTTGAGTAGACCTCCCTTGGTATTTGGTAGGTGTTTTGTCATGATATATTTTATATGTATTGGTGATTATATAATTCATATAGTTTATATGTTATATGTTTATATACATTTAACATACATTAGTATATGTATGCTACCCCCATAATCCTAATTTATCCATCCTCCCACCTTTCATTTTGGTTAACCATTAGTTTGTTTTATCAGTCTGTGAGTGTGTTTTTCTGTGGAAATATGTTCATTGGGAGCAATCTTAGGATGGATAACACGTATAAATGATATCATAGGATATTTGTCATTCCTTTTTGACTTACTTAACGTACTATGATTATTTCTAGGCTCATGTGTAGTCCTGAAAACGGCATTGTTCATTTTTTTCCCGAGGCTACTATTCCATTCGGTACGTACACCACTTCTTCTTTGTCCATTTATCTGTTGATGGACATTTTGCTTGCTTGCATGGCTTGGCTATTGTAAATATTGCTGCAGTGCATGTTTGCCTGTCTGTGCCTTTCCCATTCTGGTCTTCTTAGGGTATAGGCCCATTAGGGGATCGGCCGCATGATATGGTAGCTCAATTTTTACCTTTTAAACGCAGCTCCGTTCTGTTCTCATGATTAGCTCTTACCAGTTTACATCCAACCAACAGCATAGTGGGTATGCATTTCTCCCCCAACCCGTCAGCATGCATTGTTTGTAGACTTTTTACGGATGGCATTTTGAATATTGGGTGGTGAAATCTTTTTGTAGTTTGGATTTGCATCCAACCAATAATTCCTGATATTGAGCTTTTATCCATGTTCTTCTTTTTTTAAAACAACCGAGTGAGTAACACTTACCTCTTCAAATTGTTTTCTTGAAAAATTTTCCGTGTTGTGAACTTTCTTGGCCATTACCTACCCCAGGACATTTTTTGAGGACACGTGTCATTTACGGCCCTGCAATTACTGTGAATCTCAAGTGACCCTTAGCCCTGTGTTTAAAGCTGCTGTTGTGGGAAACGGCCACAAGGCGGCAGCATTTCTCCATTCCCAAGTCTGGTTACTAGGGCAGCAGAGCCTTCCTGAAAGTTGTGTTCCTAGGTTGTAAATTAGAATGGGATGTGCCAGGGAAAACCCCAATAACTTTATGTCTCATTAATTGTTGTTCGTGGTTTTAATTTTTTAAATTGGGGTAATGAGCAGAATAGTGTTTGTTCTGGGTGTGCACAATCAGGTTCAATTGAACATTATATATATCTACTCATGTACAGATCCTCTTCCCATGTAAATTACTATTATTTTTTTAAATAAATTTATTTTATTTATTTATTTATTTTTGGCTGAGTTGGATCTTCGTTGCTGCATGTGGGCTTTCTCCAGTTGCGGTGAGCGGGGGCTACTCTCCGTTGCGGTGCACCGGCTTCTCACTGCAGTGGCTTCTCTTGTTGCGGAGCACGGGCTCTAGGCGTGTGGGCTTCAGTAGTTGTGGTGCATGGGCTCAGTAGTTATGGCTCATGGGCTCCAGAGCGTAGGCTCATTAGTTGTGGTGCACGGGCTTAGTTGCTCTGCTGCATGTGGGACCTTCCCGAACCAGGGATCGAACCTGTGTCCCCTGCATTGGCAGGTGGATTCTTAACCACGGTGCCACCAGGCAAGCCCCCGTGTAAATTATTACAGAGCGTTCAGTAGACCTCCCTTGGTATATGGTCGGTCTTTTTGATACGTGTGTTTAATATGTATTTGTATACGTACGGTAACCCTAATCTTAATGTGTCCATTCCTCCCACCTTTCCTTTTAGATAACCATAGTTTGTTTTCTAAGTCTGTGAGAGTCTTTCTCTGTGGAAATATGTTCATACGTGTCAGTTGTTAGGTAACAGCTAGGAGTGATATCACAGGTTATTTGTCGGCTGCTTTCCGACTTACCTCATGTTCTGTGATTATCTCTAGGCTCATCTATGGTGCTGCAAAGAGCAGTGTTTCATCCTTTTCCATGGCGAATATTGCATTGTGTACATGGACCACTTCTTCTTTGTGCATTCATCTGTGGATGGACATTTTGGTTACTTCCAAGTCTTGGCAATGCTAAATATTGATGCAGTGCAGGATTGCCAGCCTGTGTCTTTTGGATTCTGGTCTTCTCAGGGATTAGGCCCAGCAGTGGGCCTGCTAGATCATATGGTGGTTCAAATTTTTCCCTTTCAACGCACCTCCATTCTGTTCTCACTACTGGCTGTTACCAGTTTACATGCCACCAGCAACTAGAGGGTACACAGTTCTCTAAAACCCCTTCAGAATTTATTGTTTGTAGACTTTTTACTGATGGCATTTTGAGTGTTGGGTGGTGATACCTTCTTGTAGGTTGGATTTGCATGCGTCTAATAATTCCCGATATTGAGCTTTCATCTACGTTTTTTTTTAAAGTAAAACAGAGAAACTCACCTCTTCAAATTGTTTCCTTGAAAAATGTGCCATGTTCCCTGAATTCCTGTGGCCATTACCTGCACCAGGACATTTTTTGAGGGCAGGTGTCCTTTACAGCCCTGTAGTAATTGTGAATATCACATGACCATTAGTTCTGCATTTAAAGCTGCTGTTGCAGGAAACGGCCACAAGGGGGCAGCATTTCTATATTCCCAACTCTGGTTACTAGGGCAACACAGCCTTCCTGGAAGTCCTGTTTGTAGGTTGTAAAGTAGAGTGGAATGTGCCAGGACAAACCCCCAGAAACTATGTCTACTTATTTGTTGTTGATATTCTCAGTTTAATTTTCATTTTTCTCAGAGCAAATTTGATTGCAATGTTGTGTTTGTTCTAGGTGTACAGAATGTCTTTCATTGATTCATATATCTTTTCATGTTTGGATCCTGTTCCGTAGAGATTATTACAGAATGTTGTGTAGACCTCTCTTGGTATTCGGTATGTCTGATGATTATATATTTTATAAGTATTAGCATATGTCTGTTAAACCCAATATCCTCCGTTATACATTCCTCACACCTTTCCGTTTGGTTAAGCACAAGCTTGTTTTCTGAACACGTGAGTGTCCTTCTCTGTGGAAATAGGTTCATTCCTATCAATTTTTAGATAAGACCTATACGTGATATCATAGGATATGTGTCTCTCGCTTTCTGACTTACTTCAAGGTGTGTGATTGTCTGTAGCCTCGTCTATGGTGCTGCAAACGGCATTGTTTCATTCTTTTCTGTGTCTAATATTGCATTGTGTACATGGACCACTTTTTCGTCCATTCATCTGATGATGGACATTTTTGTTGCTTCCATGTCTTGGCTATTGTAAATACTGCTGCAATACACGATGTTCCATCCTGTGTCTTTTTGATTCTGGCTTTCACAGGTGACAGGCCCAATAGTGGGCCTTCCGGATCATATGGGGACTCAATTTTTACCTTTCAACGCACTGCCATTCTGTTCCTATTATTGGCGGTGACCAGTTTACATCCCACTTAGACCGAGAGGTTACGCTATTCTCCACAACTTCTTCAACATCTATTGTTTGTTGACGTTTTGCTGATGGTCATTCTGACTGGTGTGAGGTGATACGTTTGTGTAGATTGGATTTGCATGCGTCTAATAATTCCTGATGTTTTGCGTGGATCAATGTCCTTTTCATTTTTTTTTAAGATTCAGCTAAACTTACAACTTCAAATTTCCTTCTTGAAAAATTTGCCGCGTTTGGATTTTTTTGGCCATTCCCTACCCCAGGACAGTTTTTGAGGGCATGAGTCATTTACAGCCCTGCAGTCCTTGTGAATATTAGTGACCATTAGCAGTGGATTTAAAGCTGCTGTTTGAGGAAACGGCCTTAAGGTGGCAGCATTTCTACGTTGGCAACTCTGCTTGCTAGGGAAACAGAACCTTGCTGCAAGTTGTGCTTTTAGGTTGCAGATTAGAGTGGAATGTGTCAGGACAAACCCCCATAAGTTTTAGCCTCCTTAATTCTTGTTTGTGTCTTTAAGTTTTCATTTTTATCAGAGCAAATTGGATTTTAAAATGTCTTTTGTTCTAGCTGCACAGAATCTTGTTCATGTACACATATACATATATCTATTGATCTTTGTGTCCTTTTCCATGTAGGTTATTGTAGAGTGTTGAATAGACCACTCTTGGTATTCCATAGGTCTTTGGGGATGATATATTTTATATGTATTAGTATATGTTTGTTAACCCCAATATCCTAATTTGTCCATTCCTCACACCTTTTCTTTGGCTTAACCATAAGTTTGTCTTCTCCATCTGAGATTGTCTTTCCCTATGGAAATATGTTCATTTTTATGAATTTTCAGATAACATAAGTGATATCGTAGAACATTTGTCTTTCGCAATCTGACTTACTTCACGTTGTGTGATTATCTCTAGGCTCATCCGTGGTGCTGCATATGCCGTTCTTTTATTTTTTTTCGTGGCTAATATTCCATTCTGTACATATACCACTTCTTCTTTGTCCATTCATCTGTTTATGGAGCTTTTTTTTGCTTCCATGTCTTGGCTCTTTCAATATTGCTGCAGTGCACATTTGCCTGCCTCTGTCTTTCCGATTCTGGTGGTCTTAGGTTATAGTCCCTGAAGGTGCCCTGCCGCATCATACGGTAGCTCAATTTTTACCTTTTAAAGCAGCTGCATTCAGTTTTCATTAGTGCTGTTAGCACTTTACACCCCATCAGCAGCTAGAAGGTACACAGTTCCCTAAAACCTCTTCAGCATTTATAGTTTGTAGACTTTTTGCTGATGGTCATTTGACTGGTGTGAGCTGAAACCTTTGTGGACGTGGGATTTGCATGCAGCTAATAATTCCTTATACTGAGCTTTAGGCATGTCTTTTTTTTTCTTTTCCTTTTTTTTTTAAAGAGTGAGTACAACTTCCCTCTCATATTGACTTCTTGAATACTTTGTCATGTGTTGAAATTTCTTGCCTATTCCCTACCCCAGGACATTTTTTGAGGGCAGGTATCATTTACAGCCCCGCAGTCCTCGTGACTATTAAGCGACCATTAGCACTGTGTTTAAAGCTGCTGTTGTGGGAAACAGCCACAAGGCGGCAGCATTGTTACGTTCTCAACTCTTGTTACTAGGGCAACAGAGTCTTCCTGGACGTCGTGTTCCTCGGTTGTAAATTAGAGTGGAATGTGCTGGGACAAGCCCCCAGAAGTTTATGTCTCCTTACTTATGTTCGTTTTTTAAATTTAATTTATATTTCTTATCGGAGGAAATTTGATTAGAGTGTTGTGATTGTCTGGCTGTACAGAATCTGGTCAATGATTCATACATATGTCTGTTCATCTTCGGATCCTGTTACCATGTATGTTATTACAGAATGTTGAGTAGACCTCCCTTGGTATTTGGTAGGTGTTTTGTCATGATATATTTTATATGTATTGGTGATTATATAATTCATATAGTTTATATGTTATATGTTTATATACATTTAACATACATTAGTATATGTATGCTACCCCCATAATCCTAATTTATCCATCCTCCCACCTTTCATTTTGGTTAACCATTAGTTTGTTTTATCAGTCTGTGAGTGTGTTTTTCTGTGGAAATATGTTCATTGGGAGCAATCTTAGGATGGATAACACGTATAAAGGATATCATAGGATATTTGTCATTCCTTTTTGACTTACTTAACGTACTATGATTATTTCTAGGCTCATGTGTAGTCCTGAAAACGGCATTGTTCATTTTTTTCCCGAGGCTACTATTCCATTCGGTACGTACACCACTTCTTCTTTGTCCATTTATCTGTTGATGGACATTTTGCTTGCTTGCATGGCTTGGCTATTGTAAATATTGCTGCAGTGCATGTTTGCCTGTCTGTGCCTTTCCCATTCTGGTCTTCTTAGGGTATAGGCCCATTAGGGGATCGGCCGCATGATATGGTAGCTCAATTTTTACCTTTTAAACGCAGCTCCGTTCTGTTCTCATGATTAGCTGTTACCAGTTTACATCCAACCAACAGCATAGTGGGTATGCATTTCTCCCCCAACCCGTCAGCATGCATTGTTTGTAGACTTTTTACGGATGGCATTTTGAATATTGGGTGGTGAAATCTTTTTGTAGTTTGGATTTGCATCCAACCAATAATTCCTGATATTGAGCTTTTATCCATGTTCTTCTTTTTTTAGAACAACCGAGTGAGTAACACTTACCTCTTCAAATTGTTTTCTTGAAAAATTTTCCGTGTTGTGAACTTTCTTGGCCATTACCTACCCCAGGACATTTTTTGAGGACACGTGTCATTTACGGCCCTGCAATTACTGTGAATCTCAAGTGACCCTTAGCCCTGTGTTTAAAGCTGCTGTTGTGGGAAACGGCCACAAGGCGGCAGCATTTCTCCATTCCCAAGTCTGGTTACTAGGGCAGCAGAGCCTTCCTGAAAGTTGTGTTCCTAGGTTGTAAATTAGAATGGGATGTGCCAGGGAAAACCCCAATAACTTTATGTCTCATTAATTGTTGTTCGTGGTTTTAATTTTTTAAATTGGGGTAATGAGCAGAATAGTGTTTGTTCTGGGTGTGCACAATCAGGTTCAATTGAACATTATATATATCTACTCATGTACAGATCCTCTTCCCATGTAAATTACTATTATTTTTTTAAATAAATTTATTTTATTTATTTATTTATTTTTGGCTGAGTTGGATCTTCGTTGCTGCATGTGGGCTTTCTCCAGTTGCGGTGAGCGGGGGCTACTCTCCGTTGCGGTGCACCGGCTTCTCACTGCAGTGGCTTCTCTTGTTGTGGAGCACGGGCTCTAGGCGTGTGGGCTTCAGTAGTTGTGGTGCATGGGCTCAGTAGTTATGGCTCATGGGCTCCAGAGCGTAGGCTCATTAGTTGTGGTGCACGGGCTTAGTTGCTCTGCTGCATGTGGGACCTTCCCGAACCAGGGATCGAACCTGTGTCCCCTGCATTGGCAGGTGGATTCTTAACCACGGTGCCACCAGGCAAGCCCCCGTGTAAATTATTACAGAGCGTTCAGTAGACCTCCCTTGGTATATGGTCGGTCTTTTTGATACGTGTGTTTAATATGTATTTGTATACGTACGGTAACCCTAATCTTAATGTATCCATTCCTCCCACCTTTCCTTTTAGATAACCATAGTTTGTTTTCTAAGTCTGTGAGAGTCTTTCTCTGTGGAAATATGTTCATACGTGTCAGTTGTTAGGTAACAGCTAGGAGTGATATCACAGGTTATTTGTCGGCTGCTTTCCGACTTACCTCATGTTCTGTGATTATCTCTAGGCTCATCTATGGTGCTGCAAAGAGCAGTGTTTCATCCTTTTCCATGGCGAATATTGCATTGTGTACATGGACCACTTCTTCTTTGTGCATTCATCTGTGGATGGACATTTTGGTTACTTCCAAGTCTTGGCAATGCTAAATATTGATGCAGTGCAGGATTGCCAGCCTGTGTCTTTTGGATTCTGGTCTTCTCAGGGATTAGGCCCAGCAGTGGGCCTACTAGATCATATGGTGGTTCAAATTTTTCCCTTTCAACGCACCTCCATTCTGTTCTCACTACTGGCTGTTACCAGTTTACATGCCACCAGCAACTAGAGGGTACACAGTTCTCTAAAACCCCTTCAGAATTTATTGTTTGTAGACTTTTTACTGATGGCATTTTGAGTGTTGGGTGGTGATACCTTCTTGTAGGTTGGATTTGCATGCGTCTAATAATTCCCGATATTGAGCTTTCATCTACGTTTTTTTTTTAAGTAAAACAGAGAAACTCACCTCTTCAAATTGTTTCCTTGAAAAATGTGCCATGTTCCCTGAATTCCTGTGGCCATTACCTGCACCAGGACATTTTTTGAGGGCAGGTGTCCTTTACAGCCCTGTAGTAATTGTGAATATCACATGACCATTAGTTCTGCATTTAAAGCTGCTGTTGCAGGAAACGGCCACAAGGGGGCAGCATTTCTATATTCCCAACTCTGGTTACTAGGGCAACACAGCCTTCCTGGAAGTCCTGTTTGTAGGTTGTAAAGTAGAGTGGAATGTGCCAGGACAAACCCCCAGAAACTATGTCTACTTATTTGTTGTTGATATTCTCAGTTTAATTTTCATTTTTCTCAGAGCAAATTTGATTGCAATGTTGTGTTTGTTCTAGGTGTACAGAATGTCTTTCATTGATTCATATATCTTTTCATGTTTGGATCCTGTTCCGTAGAGATTATTACAGAATGTTGTGTAGACCTCTCTTGGTATTCGGTATGTCTGATGATTATATATTTTATAAGTATTAGCATATGTCTGTTAAACCCAATATCCTCCGTTATACATTCCTCACACCTTTCCGTTTGGTTAAGCACAAGCTTGTTTTCTGAACACGTGAGTGTCCTTCTCTGTGGAAATAGGTTCATTCCTATCAATTTTTAGATAAGACCTATACGTGATATCATAGGATATGTGTCTCTCGCTTTCTGACTTACTTCAAGGTGTGTGATTGTCTGTAGCCTCGTCTATGGTGCTGCAAACGGCATTGTTTCATTCTTTTCTGTGTCTAATATTGCATTGTGTACATGGACCACTTTTTCGTCCATTCATCTGATGATGGACATTTTTGTTGCTTCCATGTCTTGGCTATTGTAAATACTGCTGCAATACACGATGTTCCATCCTGTGTCTTTTTGATTCTGGCTTTCACAGGTGACAGGCCCAATAGTGGGCCTTCCGGATCATATGGGGACTCAATTTTTACCTTTCAACGCACTGCCATTCTGTTCCTATTATTGGCGGTTACCAGTTTACATCCCACTTAGACCGAGAGGTTACGCTATTCTCCACAACTTCTTCAACATCTATTGTTTGTTGACGTTTTGCTGATGGTCATTCTGACTGGTGTGAGGTGATACGTTTGTGTAGGTTGGATTTGCATGCGTCTAATAATTCCTGATGTTTTGCGTGGATCAATGTCCTTTTCATTTTTTTTTAAGATTCAGCTAAACTTACAACTTCAAATTTCCTTCTTGAAAAATTTGCCGCGTTTGGATTTTTTTGGCCATTCCCTACCCCAGGACAGTTTTTGAGGGCATGAGTCATTTACAGCCCTGCAGTCCTTGTGAATATTAGTGACCATTAGCAGTGGATTTAAAGCTGCTGTTTGAGGAAACGGCCTTAAGGTGGCAGCATTTCTACGTTGGCAACTCTGCTTGCTAGGGAAACAGAACCTTGCTGCAAGTTGTGCTTTTAGGTTGCAGATTAGAGTGGAATGTTTCAGGAAAAACCCCCATAAGTTTTAGCCTCCTTAATTCTTGTTTGTGTCTTTAAGTTTTCATTTTTATCAGAGCAAATTGGATTTTAAAATGTCTTTTGTTCTAGCTGCACAGAATCTTGTTCATGTACACATATACATATATCTATTGATCTTTGTGTCCTTTTCCATGTAGGTTATTGTAGAGTGTTGAATAGACCACTCTTGGTATTCCATAGGTCTTTGGGGATGATATATTTTATATGTATTAGTATATGTTTGTTAACCCCAATATCCTAATTTGTCCATTCCTCACACCTTTTCTTTGGCTTAACCATAAGTTTGTCTTCTCCATCTGAGATTGTCTTTCCCTATGGAAATATGTTCATTTTTATGAATTTTCAGATAACATAAGTGATATCGTAGAACATTTGTCTTTCGCAATCTGACTTACTTCATGTTGTGTGATTATCTCTAGGCTCATCCGTGGTGGTGCATATGCCGTTCTTTTATTTTTTTTCGTGGCTAATATTCCATTCTGTACATATACCACGTCTTCTTTGTCCATTCATCTGTTTATGGAGCTTTTTTTTGCTTCCATGTCTTGGCTCTTTCAATATTGCTGCAGTGCACATTTGCCTGCCTCTGTCTTTCCGATTCTGGTGGTCTTAGGTTATAGGCCCAGAAGGTGCCCTGCCGCATCATACGGTAGCTCAATTTTTACCTTTTAAAGCAGCTGCATTCAGTTTTCATTAGTGCTGTTAGGACTTTACACCCCATCAGCAGCTAGAAGGTACACAGTTCCCTAAAACCTCTTCAGCATTTATAGTTTGTAGACTTTTTGCTGATGGTCATTTGACTGGTGTGAGCTGAAACCTTTGTGGACGTGGGATTTGCATGCAGCTAATAATTCCTTATACTGAGCTATAGGCATGTCTTTTTTTTTCTTTTCCTTTTTTTTTAAAGAGTGAGTACAACTTCCCTCTCATATTGACTTCTTGAAACTTTGTCATGTGTTGAAATTTCTTGCCTATTCCCTACCCCAGGACATTTTTTGAGGGCAGGTATCATTTACAGCCCCGCAGTCCTCGTGACTATTAAGCGACCATTAGCACTGTGTTTAAAGCTGCTGTTGTGGGAAACAGCCACAAGGCGGCAGCATTATTACGTTCTCAACTCTTGTTACTAGGGCAACAGAGTCTTCCTGGACGTCGTGTTCCTCGGTTGTAAATTAGAGTGGAATGTGCTGGGACAAGCCCCCAGAAGTTTATGTCTCCTTACTTATGTTCGTTTTTTAAATTTAATTTATATTTCTTATCGGAGGAAATTTGATTAGAGTGTTGTGATTGTCTGGCTGTACAGAATCTGGTCAATGATTCATACATATGTCTGTTCATCTTCGGATCCTGTTACCATGTATGTTATTACAGAACGTTGAGTAGACCTCCCTTGGTATTTGGTAGGTGTTTTGTCATGATATATTTTATATGTATTGGTGATTATATAATTCATATAGTTTATATGTTATATGTTTATATACATTTAACATACATTAGTATATGTATGCTACCCCCATAATCCTAATTTATCCATCCTCCCACCTTTCATTTTGGTTAACCATTAGTTTGTTTTATCAGTCTGTGAGTGTGTTTTTCTGTGGAAATATGTTCATTGGGAGCAATCTTAGGATGGATAACACGTATAAATGATATCATAGGATATTTGTCATTCCTTTTTGACTTACTTAACGTACTATGATTATTTCTAGGCTCATGTGTAGTCCTGAAAACGGCATTGTTCATTTTTTTCCCGAGGCTACTATTCCATTCGGTACGTACACCACTTCTTCTTTGTCCATTTATCTGTTGATGGACATTTTGTTTGCGTGCATGGCTTGGCTATTGTAAATATTGCTGCAGTGCATGTTTGCCTGTCTGTGCCTTTCCCATTCTGGTCTTCTTAGGGTATAGGCCCATTAGGGGATCGGCCGCATGATATGGTAGCTCAATTTTTACCTTTTAAACGCAGCTCCGTTCTGTTCTCATGATTAGCTCTTACCAGTTTACATCCAACCAACAGCATAGTGGGTATGCATTTCTCCCCCAACCCGTCAGCATGCATTGTTTGTAGACTTTGTACGGATGGCATTTTGAATATTGGGTGGTGAAATCTTTTTGTAGTTTGGATTTGCATCCAACCAATAATTCCTGATATTGAGCTTTTATCCATGTTCTTCTTTTTTTAAAACAACCGAGTGAGTAACACTTACCTCTTCAAATTGTTTTCTTGAAAAATTTTCCGTGTTGTGAACTTTCTTGGCCATTACCTACCCCAGGACATTTTTTGAGGACACGTGTCATTTACGGCCCTGCAATTACTGTGAATCTCAAGTGACCCTTAGCCCTGTGTTTAAAGCTGCTGTTGTGGGAAACGGCCACAAGGCGGCAGCATTTCTCCATTCCCAAGTCTGGTTACTAGGGCAGCAGAGCCTTCCTGAAAGTTGTGTTCCTAGGTTGTAAATTAGAATGGGATGTGCCAGGGAAAACCCCAATAACTTTATGTCTCATTAATTGTTGTTCGTGGTTTTAATTTTTTAAATTGGGGTAATGAGCAGAATAGTGTTTGTTCTGGGTGTGCACAATCAGGTTCAATTGAACATTATATATATCTACTCATGTACAGATCCTCTTCCCATGTAAATTACTATTATTTTTTTAAATAAATTTATTTTATTTATTTATTTATTTTTGGCTGAGTTGGATCTTCGTTGCTGCATGTGGGCTTTCTCCAGTTGCGGTGAGCGGGGGCTACTCTCCGTTGCGGTGCACCGGCTTCTCACTGCAGTGGCTTCTCTTGTTGTGGAGCACGGGCTCTAGGCGTGTGGGCTTCAGTAGTTGTGGTGCATGGGCTCAGTAGTTATGGCTCATGGGCTCCAGAGCGTAGGCTCATTAGTTGTGGTGCACGGGCTTAGTTGCTCTGCTGCATGTGGGACCTTCCCGAACCAGGGATCGAACCTGTGTCCCCTGCATTGGCAGGTGGATTCTTAACCACGGTGCCACCAGGCAAGCCCCCGTGTAAATTATTACAGAGCGTTCAGTAGACCTCCCTTGGTATATGGTCGGTCTTTTTGATACGTGTGTTTAATATGTATTTGTATACGTACGGTAACCCTAATCTTAATGTATCCATTCCTCCCACCTTTCCTTTTAGATAACCATAGTTTGTTTTCTAAGTCTGTGAGAGTCTTTCTCTGTGGAAATATGTTCATACGTGTCAGTTGTTAGGTAACAGCTAGGAGTGATATCACAGGTTATTTGTCGGCTGCTTTCCGACTTACCTCATGTTCTGTGATTATCTCTAGGCTCATCTATGGTGCTGCAAAGAGCAGTGTTTCATCCTTTTCCATGGCGAATATTGCATTGTGTACATGGACCACTTCTTCTTTGTGCATTCATCTGTGGATGGACATTTTGGTTACTTCCAAGTCTTGGCAATGCTAAATATTGATGCAGTGCAGGATTGCCAGCCTGTGTCTTTTGGATTCTGGTCTTCTCAGGGATTAGGCCCAGCAGTGGGCCTACTAGATCATATGGTGGTTCAAATTTTTCCCTTTCAACGCACCTCCATTCTGTTCTCACTACTGGCTGTTACCAGTTTACATGCCACCAGCAACTAGAGGGTACACAGTTCTCTAAAACCCCTTCAGAATTTATTGTTTGTAGACTTTTTACTGATGGCATTTTGAGTGTTGGGTGGTGATACCTTCTTGTAGGTTGGATTTGCATGCGTCTAATAATTCCCGATATTGAGCTTTCATCTACGTTTTTTTTTTAAGTAAAACAGAGAAACTCACCTCTTCAAATTGTTTCCTTGAAAAATGTGCCATGTTCCCTGAATTCCTGTGGCCATTACCTGCACCAGGACATTTTTTGAGGGCAGGTGTCCTTTACAGCCCTGTAGTAATTGTGAATATCACATGACCATTAGTTCTGCATTTAAAGCTGCTGTTGCAGGAAACGGCCACAAGGGGGCAGAATTTCTATATTCCCAACTCTGGTTACTAGGGCAACACAGCCTTCCTGGAAGTCCTGTTTGTAGGTTGTAAAGTAGAGTGGAATGTGCCAGGACAAACCCCCAGAAACTATGTCTACTTATTTGTTGTTGATATTCTCAGTTTAATTTTCATTTTTCTCAGAGCAAATTTGATTGCAATGTTGTGTTTGTTCTAGGTGTACAGAATGTCTTTCATTGATTCATATATCTTTTCATGTTTGGATCCTGTTCCGTAGAGATTATTACAGAATGTTGTGTAGACCTCTCTTGGTATTCGGTATGTCTGATGATTATATATTTTATAAGTATTAGCATATGTCTGTTAAACCCAATATCCTCCGTTATACATTCCTCACACCTTTCCGTTTGGTTAAGCACAAGCTTGTTTTCTGAACACGTGAGTGTCCTTCTCTGTGGAAATAGGTTCATTCCTATCAATTTTTAGATAAGACCTATACGTGATATCATAGGATATGTGTCTCTCGCTTTCTGACTTACTTCAAGGTGTGTGATTGTCTGTAGCCTCGTCTATGGTGCTGCAAACGGCATTGTTTCATTCTTTTCTGTGTCTAATATTGCATTGTGTACATGGACCACTTTTTCGTCCATTCATCTGATGATGGACATTTTTGTTGCTTCCATGTCTTGGCTATTGTAAATACTGCTGCAATACACGATGTTCCATCCTGTGTCTTTTTGATTCTGGCTTTCACAGGTGACAGGCCCAATAGTGGGCCTTCCGGATCATATGGGGACTCAATTTTTACCTTTCAACGCACTGCCATTCTGTTCCTATTATTGGCGGTTACCAGTTTACATCCCACTTAGACCGAGAGGTTACGCTATTCTCCACAACTTCTTCAACATCTATTGTTTGTTGACGTTTTGCTGATGGTCATTCTGACTGGTGTGAGGTGATACGTTTGTGTAGATTGGATTTGCATGCGTCTAATAATTCCTGATGTTTTGCGTGGATCAATGTCCTTTTCATTTTTTTTTAAGATTCAGCTAAACTTACAACTTCAAATTTCCTTCTTGAAAAATTTGCCGCGTTTGGATTTTTTTGGCCATTCCCTACCCCAGGACAGTTTTTGAGGGCATGAGTCATTTACAGCCCTGCAGTCCTTGTGAATATTAGTGACCATTAGCAGTGGATTTAAAGCTGCTGTTTGAGGAAACGGCCTTAAGGTGGCAGCATTTCTACGTTGGCAACTCTGCTTGCTAGGGAAACAGAACCTTGCTGCAAGTTGTGCTTTTAGGTTGCAGATTAGAGTGGAATGTGTCAGGACAAACCCCCATAAGTTTTAGCCTCCTTAATTCTTGTTTGTGTCTTTAAGTTTTCATTTTTATCAGAGCAAATTGGATTTTAAAATGTCTTTTGTTCTAGCTGCACAGAATCTTGTTCATGTACACATATACATATATCTATTGATCTTTGTGTCCTTTTCCATGTAGGTTATTGTAGAGTGTTGAATAGACCACTCTTGGTATTCCATAGGTCTTTGGGGATGATATATTTTATATGTATTAGTATATGTTTGTTAACCCCAATATCCTAATTTGTCCATTCCTCACACCTTTTCTTTGGCTTAACCATAAGTTTGTCTTCTCCATCTGAGATTGTCTTTCCCTATGGAAATATGTTCATTTTTATGAATTTTCAGATAACATAAGTGATATCGTAGAACATTTGTCTTTCGCAATCTGACTTACTTCATGTTGTGTGATTATCTCTAGGCTCATCCGTGGTGCTGCATATGCCGTTCTTTTATTTTTTTTCGTGGCTAATATTCCATTCTGTACATATACCACGTCTTCTTTGTCCATTCATCTGTTTATGGAGCTTTTTTTTGCTTCCATGTCTTGGCTCTTTCAATATTGCTGCAGTGCACATTTGCCTGCCTCTGTCTTTCCGATTCTGGTGGTCTTAGGTTATAGGCCCAGAAGGTGCCCTGCCGCATCATACGGTAGCTCAATTTTTACCTTTTAAAGCAGCTGCATTCAGTTTTCATTAGTGCTGTTAGCACTTTACACCCCATCAGCAGCTAGAAGGTACACAGTTCCCTAAAACCTCTTCAGCATTTATAGTTTGTAGACTTTTTGCTGATGGTCATTTGACTGGTGTGAGCTGAAACCTTTGTGGACGTGGGATTTGCATGCAGCTAATAATTCCTTATACTGAGCTATAGGCATGTCTTTTTTTTCTTTTCCTTTTTTTTTAAAGAGTGAGTACAACTTCCCTCTCATATTGACTTCTTGAAAACTTTGTCATGTGTTGAAATTTCTTGCCTATTCCCTACCCCAGGACATTTTTTGAGGGCAGGTATCATTTACAGCCCCGCAGTCCTCGTGACTATTAAGCGACCATTAGCACTGTGTTTAAAGCTGCTGTTGTGGGAAACAGCCACAAGGCGGCAGCATTATTACGTTCTCAACTCTTGTTACTAGGGCAACAGAGTCTTCCTGGACGTCGTGTTCCTCGGTTGTAAATTAGAGTGGAATGTGCTGGGACAAGCCCCCAGAAGTTTATGTCTCCTTACTTATGTTCGTTTTTTAAATTTAATTTATATTTCTTATCGGAGGAAATTTGATTAGAGTGTTGTGATTGTCTGGCTGTACAGAATCTGGTCAATGATTCATACATATGTCTGTTCATCTTCGGATCCTGTTACCATGTATGTTATTACAGAACGTTGAGTAGACCTCCCTTGGTATTTGGTAGGTGTTTTGTCATGATATATTTTATATGTATTGGTGATTATATAATTCATATAGTTTATATGTTATATGTTTATATACATTTAACATACATTAGTATATGTATGCTACCCCCATAATCCTAATTTATCCATCCTCCCACCTTTCATTTTGGTTAACCATTAGTTTGTTTTATCAGTCTGTGAGTGTGTTTTTCTGTGGAAATATGTTCATTGGGAGCAATCTTAGGATGGATAACACGTATAAATGATATCATAGGATATTTGTCATTCCTTTTTGACTTACTTAACGTACTATGATTATTTCTAGGCTCATGTGTAGTCCTGAAAACGGCATTGTTCATTTTTTTCCCGAGGCTACTATTCCATTCGGTACGTACACCACTTCTTCTTTGTCCATTTGTCTGTTGATGGACATTTTGTTTGCGTGCATGGCTTGGCTATTGTAAATATTGCTGCAGTGCATGTTTGCCTGTCTGTGCCTTTCCCATTCTGGTCTTCTTAGGGTATAGGCCCATTAGGGGATCGGCCGCATGATATGGTAGCTCAATTTTTACCTTTTAAACGCAGCTCCGTTCTGTTCTCATGATTAGCTCTTACCAGTTTACATCCAACCAACAGCATAGTGGGTATGCATTTCTCCCCCAACCCGTCAGCATGCATTGTTTGTAGACTTTGTACGGATGGCATTTTGAATATTGGGTGGTGAAATCTTTTTGTAGTTTGGATTTGCATCCAACCAATAATTCCTGATATTGAGCTTTTATCCATGTTCTTCTTTTTTTAGAACAACCGAGTGAGTAACACTTACCTCTTCAAATTGTTTTCTTGAAAAATTTTCCGTGTTGTGAACTTTCTTGGCCATTACCTACCCCAGGACATTTTTTGAGGACACGTGTCATTTACGGCCCTGCAATTACTGTGAATCTCAAGTGACCCTTAGCCCTGTGTTTAAAGCTGCTGTTGTGGGAAACGGCCACAAGGCGGCAGCATTTCTCCATTCCCAAGTCTGGTTACTAGGGCAGCAGAGCCTTCCTGAAAGTTGTGTTCCTAGGTTGTAAATTAGAATGGGATGTGCCAGGGAAAACCCCAATAACTTTATGTCTCATTAATTGTTGTTCGTGGTTTTAATTTTTTAAATTGGGGTAATGAGCAGAATAGTGTTTGTTCTGGGTGTGCACAATCAGGTTCAATTGAACATTATATATATCTACTCATGTACAGATCCTCTTCCCATGTAAATTACTATTATTTTTTTAAATAAATTTATTTTATTTATTTATTTATTTTTGGCTGAGTTGGATCGTCGTTGCTGCATGTGGGCTTTCTCCAGTTGCGGTGAGCGGGGGCTACTCTCCGTTGCGGTGCACCGGCTTCTCACTGCAGTGGCTTCTCTTGTTGCGGAGCACGGGCTCTAGGCGTGTGGGCTTCAGTAGTTGTGGTGCATGGGCTCAGTAGTTATGGCTCATGGGCTCCAGAGCGTAGGCTCATTAGTTGTGGTGCACGGGCTTAGTTGCTCTGCTGCATGTGGGACCTTCCCGAACCAGGGATCGAACCTGTGTCCCCTGCATTGGCAGGTGGATTCTTAACCACGGTGCCACCAGGCAAGCCCCCGTGTAAATTATTACAGAGCGTTCAGTAGACCTCCCTTGGTATATGGTCGGTCTTTTTGATACGTGTGTTTAATATGTATTTGTATACGTACGGTAACCCTAATCTTAATGTATCCATTCCTCCCACCTTTCCTTTTAGATAACCATAGTTTGTTTTCTAAGTCTGTGAGAGTCTTTCTCTGTGGAAATATGTTCATACGTGTCAGTTGTTAGGTAACAGCTAGGAGTGATATCACAGGTTATTTGTCGGCTGCTTTCCGACTTACCTCATGTTCTGTGATTATCTCTAGGCTCATCTATGGTGCTGCAAAGAGCAGTGTTTCATCCTTTTCCATGGCGAATATTGCATTGTGTACATGGACCACTTCTTCTTTGTGCATTCATCTGTGGATGGACATTTTGGTTACTTCCAAGTCTTGGCAATGCTAAATATTGATGCAGTGCAGGATTGCCAGCCTGTGTCTTTTGGATTCTGGTCTTCTCAGGGATTAGGCCCAGCAGTGGGCCTACTAGATCATATGGTGGTTCAAATTTTTCCCTTTCAACGCACCTCCATTCTGTTCTCACTACTGGCTGTTACCAGTTTACATGCCACCAGCAACTAGAGGGTACACAGTTCTCTAAAACCCCTTCAGAATTTATTGTTTGTAGACTTTTTACTGATGGCATTTTGAGTGTTGGGTGGTGATACCTTCTTGTAGGTTGGATTTGCATGCGTCTAATAATTCCCGATATTGAGCTTTCATCTACGTTTTTTTTTAAGTAAAACAGAGAAACTCACCTCTTCAAATTGTTTCCTTGAAAAATGTGCCATGTTCCCTGAATTCCTGTGGCCATTACCTGCACCAGGACATTTTTTGAGGGCAGGTGTCCTTTACAGCCCTGTAGTAATTGTGAATATCACATGACCATTAGTTCTGCATTTAAAGCTGCTGTTGCAGGAAACGGCCACAAGGGGGCAGAATTTCTATATTCCCAACTCTGGTTACTAGGGCAACACAGCCTTCCTGGAAGTCCTGTTTGTAGGTTGTAAAGTAGAGTGGAATGTGCCAGGACAAACCCCCAGAAACTATGTCTACTTATTTGTTGTTGATATTCTCAGTTTAATTTTCATTTTTCTCAGAGCAAATTTGATTGCAATGTTGTGTTTGTTCTAGGTGTACAGAATGTCTTTCATTGATTCATATATCTTTTCATGTTTGGATCCTGTTCCGTAGAGATTATTACAGAATGTTGTGTAGACCTCTCTTGGTATTCGGTATGTCTGATGATTATATATTTTATAAGTATTAGCATATGTCTGTTAAACCCAATATCCTCCGTTATACATTCCTCACACCTTTCCGTTTGGTTAAGCACAAGCTTGTTTTCTGAACACGTGAGTGTCCTTCTCTGTGGAAATAGGTTCATTCCTATCAATTTTTAGATAAGACCTATACGTGATATCATAGGATATGTGTCTCTCGCTTTCTGACTTACTTCAAGGTGTGTGATTGTCTGTAGCCTCGTCTATGGTGCTGCAAACGGCATTGTTTCATTCTTTTCTGTGTCTAATATTGCATTGTGTACATGGACCACTTTTTCGTCCATTCATCTGATGATGGACATTTTTGTTGCTTCCATGTCTTGGCTATTGTAAATACTGCTGCAATACACGATGTTCCATCCTGTGTCTTTTTGATTCTGGCTTTCACAGGTGACAGGCCCAATAGTGGGCCTTCCAGATCATATGGGGACTCAATTTTTACCTTTCAACGCACTGCCATTCTGTTCCTATTATTGGCGGTTACCAGTTTACATCCCACTTAGACCGAGAGGTTACGCTATTCTCCACAACTTCTTCAACATCTATTGTTTGTTGACGTTTTGCTGATGGTCATTCTGACTGGTGTGAGGTGATACGTTTGTGTAGATTGGATTTGCATGCGTCTAATAATTCCTGATGTTTTGCGTGGATCAATGTCCTTTTCATTTTTTTTTAAGATTCAGCTAAACTTACAACTTCAAATTTCCTTCTTGAAAAATTTGCCGCGTTTGGATTTTTTTGGCCATTCCCTACCCCAGGACAGTTTTTGAGGGCATGAGTCATTTACAGCCCTGCAGTCCTTGTGAATATTAGTGACCATTAGCAGTGGATTTAAAGCTGCTGTTTGAGGAAACGGCCTTAAGGTGGCAGCATTTCTACGTTGGCAACTCTGCTTGCTAGGGAAACAGAACCTTGCTGCAAGTTGTGCTTTTAGGTTGCAGATTAGAGTGGAATGTGTCAGGACAAACCCCCATAAGTTTTAGCCTCCTTAATTCTTGTTTGTGTCTTTAAGTTTTCATTTTTATCAGAGCAAATTGGATTTTAAAATGTCTTTTGTTCTAGCTGCACAGAATCTTGTTCATGTACACATATACATATATCTATTGATCTTTGTGTCCTTTTCCATGTAGGTTATTGTAGAGTGTTGAATAGACCACTCTTGGTATTCCATAGGTCTTTGGGGATGATATATTTTATATGTATTAGTATATGTTTGTTAACCCCAATATCCTAATTTGTCCATTCCTCACACCTTTTCTTTGGCTTAACCATAAGTTTGTCTTCTCCATCTGAGATTGTCTTTCCCTATGGAAATATGTTCATTTTTATGAATTTTCAGATAACATAAGTGATATCGTAGAACATTTGTCTTTCGCAATCTGACTTAC
Organism: Eubalaena glacialis; assembly: GCF_028564815.1. Classification (NCBI taxonomy): domain Eukaryota; kingdom Metazoa; phylum Chordata; class Mammalia; order Artiodactyla; family Balaenidae; genus Eubalaena; species Eubalaena glacialis. The sequence continues at coordinate 130,994,412 of NC_083722.1, read as the reverse complement.
TTCATGTTGTGTGATTATCTCTAGGCTCATCCGTGGTGCTGCATATGCCGTTCTTTTATTTTTTTTCGTGGCTAATATTCCATTCTGTACATATACCACTTCTTCTTTGTCCATTCATCTGTTTATGGAGCTTTTTTTTGCTTCCATGTCTTGGCTCTTTCAATATTGCTGCAGTGCACATTTGCCTGCCTCTGTCTTTCCGATTCTGGTGGTCTTAGGTTATAGGCCCAGAAGGTGCCCTGCCGCATCATACGATAGCTCAATTTTTACCTTTTAAAGCAGCTGCATTCAGTTTTCATTAGTGCTGTTAGCACTTTACACCCCATCAGCAGCTAGAAGGTACACAGTTCCCTAAAACCTCTTCAGCATTTATAGTTTGTAGACTTTTTGCTGATGGTCATTTGACTGGTGTGAGCTGAAACCTTTGTGGACGTGGGATTTGCATGCAGCTAATAATTCCTTATACTGAGCTATAGGCATGTCTTTTTTTTCTTTTCCTTTTTTTTTAAAGAGTGAGTACAACTTCCCTCTCATATTGACTTCTTGAAAACTTTGTCATGTGTTGAAATTTCTTGCCTATTCCCTACCCCAGGACATTTTTTGAGGGCAGGTATCATTTACAGCCCCGCAGTCCTCGTGACTATTAAGCGACCATTAGCACTGTGTTTAAAGCTGCTGTTGTGGGAAGCAGCCACAAGGCGGCAGCATTATTACCTTCTCAACTCTTGTTACTAGGGCAACAGAGTCTTCCTGGACGTCGTGTTCCTCGGTTGTAAATTAGAGTGGAATGTGCTGGGACAAGCCCCCAGAAGTTTATGTCTCCTTACTTATGTTCGTTTTTTAAATTTAATTTATATTTCTTATCGGAGGAAATTTGATTAGAGTGTTGTGATTGTCTGGCTGTACAGAATCTGGTCAATGATTCATACATATGTCTGTTCATCTTCGGATCCTGTTACCATGTATGTTATTACAGAACGTTGAGTAGACCTCCCTTGGTATTTGGTAGGTGTTTTGTCATGATATATTTTATATGTATTGGTGATTATATAATTCATATAGTTTATATGTTATATGTTTATATACATTTAACATACATTAGTATATGTATGCTACCCCCATAATCCTAATTTATCCATCCTCCCACCTTTCATTTTGGTTAACCATTAGTTTGTTTTATCAGTCTGTGAGTGTGTTTTTCTGTGGAAATATGTTCATTGGGAGCAATCTTAGGATGGATAACACGTATAAATGATATCATAGGATATTTGTCATTCCTTTTTGACTTACTTAACGTACTATGATTATTTCTAGGCTCATGTGTAGTCCTGAAAACGGCATTGTTCATTTTTTTCCCGAGGCTACTATTCCATTCGGTACGTACACCACTTCTTCTTTGTCCATTTGTCTGTTGATGGACATTTTGTTTGCGTGCATGGCTTGGCTATTGTAAATATTGCTGCAGTGCATGTTTGCCTGTCTGTGCCTTTCCCATTCTGGTCTTCTTAGGGTATAGGCCCATTAGGGGATCGGCCGCATGATATGGTAGCTCAATTTTTACCTTTTAAACGCAGCTCCGTTCTGTTCTCATGATTAGCTGTTACCAGTTTACATTCAACCAACAGCATAGTGGGTATGCATTTCTCCCCCAACCCGTCAGCATGCATTGTTTGTAGACTTTGTACGGATGGCATTTTGAATATTGGGTGGTGAAATCTTTTTGTAGTTTGGATTTGCATCCAACCAATAATTCCTGATATTGAGCTTTTATCCATGTTCTTCTTTTTTTAGAACAACCGAGTGAGTAACACTTACCTCTTCAAATTGTTTTCTTGAAAAATTTTCCGTGTTGTGAACTTTCTTGGCCATTACCTACCCCAGGACATTTTTTGAGGACACGTGTCATTTACGGCCCTACAATTACTGTGAATCTCAAGTGACCCTTAGCCCTGTGTTTAAAGCTGCTGTTGTGGGAAACGGCCACAAGGCGGCAGCATTTCTCCATTCCCAAGTCTGGTTACTAGGGCAACAGAGCCTTCCTGAAAGTTGTGTTCCTAGGTTGTAAATTAGAATGGGATGTGCCAGGGAAAACCCCAATAACTTTATGTCTCATTAATTGTTGTTCGTGGTTTTAATTTTTTAAATTGGGGTAATGAGCAGAATAGTGTTTGTTCTGGGTGTGCACAATCAGGTTCAATTGAACATTATATATATCTACTCATGTACAGATCCTCTTCCCATGTAAATTACTATTATTTTTTTAAATAAATTTATTTTATTTATTTATTTATTTTTGGCTGAGTTGGATCTTCGTTGCTGCATGTGGGCTTTCTCCAGTTGCGGTGAGCGGGGGCTACTCTCCGTTGCGGTGCACCGGCTTCTCACTGCAGTGGCTTCTCTTGTTGCGGAGCACGGGCTCTAGGCGTGTGGGCTTCAGTAGTTGTGGTGCATGGGCTCAGTAGTTATGGCTCATGGGCTCCAGAGCGTAGGCTCATTAGTTGTGGTGCACGGGCTTAGTTGCTCTGCTGCATGTGGGACCTTCCCGAACCAGGGATCGAACCTGTGTCCCCTGCATTGGCAGGTGGATTCTTAACCACGGTGCCACCAGGCAAGCCCCCGTGTAAATTATTACAGAGCGTTCAGTAGACCTCCCTTGGTATATGGTCGGTCTTTTTGATACGTGTGTTTAATATGTATTTGTATACGTACGGTAACCCTAATCTTAATGTGTCCATTCCTCCCACCTTTCCTTTTAGATAACCATAGTTTGTTTTCTAAGTCTGTGAGAGTCTTTCTCTGTGGAAATATGTTCATACGTGTCAGTTGTTAGGTGACAGCTAGGAGTGATATCACAGGTTATTTGTCGGCTGCTTTCCGACTTACCTCATGTTCTGTGATTATCTCTAGGCTCATCTATGGTGCTGCAAAGAGCAGTGTTTCATCCTTTTCCATGGCGAATATTGCATTGTGTACATGGACCACTTCTTCTTTGTGCATTCATCTGTGGATGGACATTTTGGTTACTTCCAAGTCTTGGCAATGCTAAATATTGATGCAGTGCAGGATTGCCAGCCTGTGTCTTTTGGATTCTGGTCTTCTCAGGGATTAGGCCCAGCAGTGGGCCTACTAGATCATATGGTGGTTCAAATTTTTCCCTTTCAACGCACCTCCATTCTGTTCTCACTACTGGCTGTTACCAGTTTACATGCCACCAGCAACTAGAGGGTACACAGTTCTCTAAAACCCCTTCAGAATTTATTGTTTGTAGACTTTTTACTGATGGCATTTTGAGTGTTGGGTGGTGATACCTTCTTGTAGGTTGGATTTGCATGCGTCTAATAATTCCCGATATTGAGCTTTCATCTACGTTTTTTTTTAAGTAAAACAGAGAAACTCACCTCTTCAAATTGTTTCCTTGAAAAATTTGCCATGTTCCCTGAATTCCTGTGGCCATTACCTGCACCAGGACATTTTTTGAGGGCAGGTGTCCTTTACAGCCCTGTAGTAATTGTGAATATCACATGACCATTAGTTCTGCATTTAAAGCTGCTGTTGCAGGAAACGGCCACAAGGGGGCAGCATTTCTATATTCCCAACTCTGGTTACTAGGGCAACACAGCCTTCCTGGAAGTCCTGTTTGTAGGTTGTAAAGTAGAGTGGAATGTGCCAGGACAAACCCCCAGAAACTATGTCTACTTATTTGTTGTTGATATTCTCAGTTTAATTTTCATTTTTCTCAGAGCAAATTTGATTGCAATGTTGTGTTTGTTCTAGGTGTACAGAATGTCTTTCATTGATTCATATATCTTTTCATGTTTGGATCCTGTTCCGTAGAGATTATTACAGAATGTTGTGTAGACCTCTCTTGGTATTCGGTATGTCTGATGATTATATATTTTATAAGTATTAGCATATGTCTGTTAAACCCAATATCCTCCGTTATACATTCCTCACACCTTTCCGTTTGGTTAAGCACAAGCTTGTTTTCTGAACACGTGAGTGTCCTTCTCTGTGGAAATAGGTTCATTCCTATCAATTTTTAGATAAGACCTATACGTGATATCATAGGATATGTGTCTCTCGCTTTCTGACTTACTTCAAGGTGTGTGATTGTCTGTAGCCTCGTCTATGGTGCTGCAAACGGCATTGTTTCATTCTTTTCTGTGTCTAATATTGCATTGTGTACATGGACCACTTTTTCGTCCATTCATCTGATGATGGACATTTTTGTTGCTTCCATGTCTTGGCTATTGTAAATACTGCTGCAATACACGATGTTCCATCCTGTGTCTTTTTGATTCTGGCTTTCACAGGTGACAGGCCCAATAGTGGGCCTTCCGGATCATATGGGGACTCAATTTTTACCTTTCAACGCACTGCCATTCTGTTCCTATTATTGGCTGTTACCAGTTTACATCCCACTTAGACCGAGAGGTTACGCTATTCTCCACAACTTCTTCAACATCTATTGTTTGTTGACGTTTTGCTGATGGTCATTCTGACTGGTGTGAGGTGATACGTTTGTGTAGATTGGATTTGCATGCGTCTAATAATTCCTGATGTTTTGCGTGGATCAATGTCCTTTTCATTTTTTTTTAAGATTCAGCTAAACTTACAACTTCAAATTTCCTTCTTGAAAAATTTGCCGCGTTTGGATTTTTTTGGCCATTCCCTACCCCAGGACAGTTTTTGAGGGCATGAGTCATTTACAGCCCTGCAGTCCTTGTGAATATTAGTGACCATTAGCAGTGGATTTAAAGCTGCTGTTTGAGGAAACGGCCTTAAGGTGGCAGCATTTCTACGTTGGCAACTCTGCTTGCTAGGGAAACAGAACCTTGCTGCAAGTTGTGCTTTTAGGTTGCAGATTAGAGTGGAATGTGTCAGGACAAACCCCCATAAGTTTTAGCCTCCTTAATTCTTGTTTGTGTCTTTAAGTTTTCATTTTTATCAGAGCAAATTGGATTTTAAAATGTCTTTTGTTCTAGCTGCACAGAATCTTGTTCATGTACACATATACATATATCTATTGATCTTTGTGTCCTTTTCCATGTAGGTTATTGTAGAGTGTTGAATAGACCACTCTTGGTATTCCATAGGTCTTTGGGGATGATATATTTTATATGTATTAGTATATGTTTGTTAACCCCAATATCCTAATTTGTCCATTCCTCACACCTTTTCTTTGGCTTAACCATAAGTTTGTCTTCTCCATCTGAGATCGTCTTTCCCTATGGAAATATGTTCATTTTTATGAATTTTCAGATAACATAAGTGATATCGTAGAACATTTGTCTTTCGCAATCTGACTTACTTCACGTTGTGTGATTATCTCTAGGCTCATCCGTGGTGCTGCATATGCCATTCTTTTATTTTTTTTCGTGGCTAATATTCCATTCTGTACATATACCACTTCTTCTTTGTCCATTCATCTGTTTATGGAGCTTTTTTTTGCTTCCATGTCTTGGCTCTTTCAATATTGCTGCAGTGCACATTTGCCTGCCTCTGTCTTTCCGATTCTGGTGGTCTTAGGTTATAGGCCCAGAAGGTGCCCTGCCGCATCATACGGTAGCTCAATTTTTACCTTTTAAAGCAGCTGCATTCAGTTTTCATTAGTGCTGTTAGCACTTTACACCCCATCAGCAGCTAGAAGGTACACAGTTCCCTAAAACCTCTTCAGCATTTATAGTTTGTAGACTTTTTGCTGATGGTCATTTGACTGGTGTGAGCTGAAACCTTTGTGGACGTGGGATTTGCATGCAGCTAATAATTCCTTATACTGAGCTTTAGGCATGTCTTTTTTTTTTCTTTTCCTTTTTTTTTAAAGAGTGAGTACAACTTCCCTCTCATATTGACTTCTTGAAAACTTTGTCATGTGTTGAAATTTCTTGCCTATTCCCTACCCCAGGACATTTTTTGAGGGCAGGTATCATTTACAGCCCCGCAGTCCTCGTGACTATTAAGCGACCATTAGCACTGTGTTTAAAGCTGCTGTTGTGGGAAACAGCCACAAGGCGGCAGCATTGTTACGTTCTCAACTCTTGTTACTAGGGCAACAGAGTCTTCCTGGACGTCGTGTTCCTCGGTTGTAAATTAGAGTGGAATGTGCTGGGACAAGCCCCCAGAAGTTTATGTCTCCTTACTTATGTTCGTTTTTTAAATTTAATTTATATTTCTTATCGGAGGAAATTTGATTAGAGTGTTGTGATTGTCTGGCTGTACAGAATCTGGTCAATGATTCATACATATGTCTGTTCATCTTCGGATCCTGTTACCATGTATGTTATTACAGAATGTTGAGTAGACCTCCCTTGGTATTTGGTAGGTGTTTTGTCATGATATATTTTATATGTATTGGTGATTATATAATTCATATAGTTTATATGTTATATGTTTATATACATTTAACATACATTAGTATATGTATGCTACCCCCATAATCCTAATTTATCCATCCTCCCACCTTTCATTTTGGTTAACCATTAGTTTGTTTTATCAGTCTGTGAGTGTGTTTTTCTGTGGAAATATGTTCATTGGGAGCAATCTTAGGATGGATAACACGTATAAATGATATCATAGGATATTTGTCATTCCTTTTTGACTTACTTAACGTACTATGATTATTTCTAGGCTCATGTGTAGTCCTGAAAACGGCATTGTTCATTTTTTTCCCGAGGCTACTATTCCATTCGGTACGTACACCACTTCTTCTTTGTCCATTTATCTGTTGATGGACATTTTGCTTGCTTGCATGGCTTGGCTATTGTAAATATTGCTGCAGTGCATGTTTGCCTGTCTGTGCCTTTCCCATTCTGGTCTTCTTAGGGTATAGGCCCATTAGGGGATCGGCCGCATGATATGGTAGCTCAATTTTTACCTTTTAAACGCAGCTCCGTTCTGTTCTCATGATTAGCTGTTACCAGTTTACATCCAACCAACAGCATAGTGGGTATGCATTTCTCCCCCAACCCGTCAGCATGCATTGTTTGTAGACTTTTTACGGATGGCATTTTGAATATTGGGTGGTGAAATCTTTTTGTAGTTTGGATTTGCATCCAACCAATAATTCCTGATATTGAGCTTTTATCCATGTTCTTCTTTTTTTAGAACAACCGAGTGAGTAACACTTACCTCTTCAAATTGTTTTCTTGAAAAATTTTCCGTGTTGTGAACTTTCTTGGCCATTTCCTACCCCAGGATATGTTTTAAGGACACGTGTCATTTACGGCCCTACAATTACTGTGAATCTCAAGTGACCCTTAGCCCTGTGTTTAAAGCTGCTGTTGTGGGAAACGGCCACAAGGCGGCAGCATTTCTCCATTCCCAAGTCTGGTTACTAGGGCAGCAGAGCCTTCCTGAAAGTTGTGTTCCTAGGTTGTAAATTAGAATGGGATGTGCCAGGGAAAACCCCAATAACTTTATGTCTCATTAATTGTTGTTCGTGGTTTTAATTTTTTAAATTGGGGTAATGAGCAGAATAGTGTTTGTTCTGGGTGTGCACAATCAGGTTCAATTGAACATTATATATATCTACTCATGTACAGATCCTCTTCCCATGTAAATTACTATTATTTTTTTAAATAAATTTATTTTATTTATTTATTTATTTTTGGCTGAGTTGGATCTTCGTTGCTGCATGTGGGCTTTCTCCAGTTGCGGTGAGCGGGGGCTACTCTCCGTTGCGGTGCACCGGCTTCTCACTGCAGTGGCTTCTCTTGTTGCGGAGCACGGGCTCTAGGCGTGTGGGCTTCAGTAGTTGTGGTGCATGGGCTCAGTAGTTATGGCTCATGGGCTCCAGAGCGTAGGCTCATTAGTTGTGGTGCACGGGCTTAGTTGCTCTGCTGCATGTGGGACCTTCCCGAACCAGGGATCGAACCTGTGTCCCCTGCATTGGCAGGTGGATTCTTAACCACGGTGCCACCAGGCAAGCCCCCGTGTAAATTATTACAGAGCGTTCAGTAGACCTCCCTTGGTATATGGTCGGTCTTTTTGATACGTGTGTTTAATATGTATTTGTATACGTACGGTAACCCTAATCTTAATGTGTCCATTCCTCCCACCTTTCCTTTTAGATAACCATAGTTTGTTTTCTAAGTCTGTGAGAGTCTTTCTCTGTGGAAATATGTTCATACGTGTCAGTTGTTAGGTGACAGCTAGGAGTGATATCACAGGTTATTTGTCGGCTGCTTTCCGACTTACCTCATGTTCTGTGATTATCTCTAGGCTCATCTATGGTGCTGCAAAGAGCAGTGTTTCATCCTTTTCCATGGCGAATATTGCATTGTGTACATGGACCACTTCTTCTTTGTGCATTCATCTGTGGATGGACATTTTGGTTACTTCCAAGTCTTGGCAATGCTAAATATTGATGCAGTGCAGGATTGCCAGCCTGTGTCTTTTGGATTCTGGTCTTCTCAGGGATTAGGCCCAGCAGTGGGCCTACTAGATCATATGGTGGTTCAAATTTTTCCCTTTCAACGCACCTCCATTCTGTTCTCACTACTGGCTGTTACCAGTTTACATGCCACCAGCAACTAGAGGGTACACAGTTCTCTAAAACCCCTTCAGAATTTATTGTTTGTAGACTTTTTACTGATGGCATTTTGAGTGTTGGGTGGTGATACCTTCTTGTAGGTTGGATTTGCATGCGTCTAATAATTCCCGATATTGAGCTTTCATCTACGTTTTTTTTTAAGTAAAACAGAGAAACTCACCTCTTCAAATTGTTTCCTTGAAAAATTTGCCATGTTCCCTGAATTCCTGTGGCCATTACCTGCACCAGGACATTTTTTGAGGGCAGGTGTCCTTTACAGCCCTGTAGTAATTGTGAATATCACATGACCATTAGTTCTGCATTTAAAGCTGCTGTTGCAGGAAACGGCCACAAGGGGGCAGCATTTCTATATTCCCAACTCTGGTTACTAGGGCAACACAGCCTTCCTGGAAGTCCTGTTTGTAGGTTGTAAAGTAGAGTGGAATGTGCCAGGACAAACCCCCAGAAACTATGTCTACTTATTTGTTGTTGATATTCTCAGTTTAATTTTCATTTTTCTCAGAGCAAATTTGATTGCAATGTTGTGTTTGTTCTAGGTGTACAGAATGTCTTTCATTGATTCATATATCTTTTCATGTTTGGATCCTGTTCCGTAGAGATTATTACAGAATGTTGTGTAGACCTCTCTTGGTATTCGGTATGTCTGATGATTATATATTTTATAAGTATTAGCATATGTCTGTTAAACCCAATATCCTCCGTTATACATTCCTCACACCTTTCCGTTTGGTTAAGCACAAGCTTGTTTTCTGAACACGTGAGTGTCCTTCTCTGTGGAAATAGGTTCATTCCTATCAATTTTTACATAAGACCTATACGTGATATCATAGGATATGTGTCTCTCGCTTTCTGACTTACTTCAAGGTGTGTGATTGTCTGTAGCCTCGTCTATGGTGCTGCAAACGGCATTGTTTCATTCTTTTCTGTGTCTAATATTGCATTGTGTACATGGACCACTTTTTCGTCCATTCATCTGATGATGGACATTTTTGTTGCTTCCATGTCTTGGCTATTGTAAATACTGCTGCAATACACGATGTTCCATCCTGTGTCTTTTTGATTCTGGCTTTCACAGGTGACAGGCCCAATAGTGGGCCTTCCGGATCATATGGGGACTCAATTTTTACCTTTCAACGCACTGCCATTCTGTTCCTATTATTGGCGGTGACCAGTTTACATCCCACTTAGACCGAGAGGTTACGCTATTCTCCACAACTTCTTCAACATCTATTGTTTGTTGACGTTTTGCTGATGGTCATTCTGACTGGTGTGAGGTGATACGTTTGTGTAGATTGGATTTGCATGCGTCTAATAATTCCTGATGTTTTGCGTGGATCAATGTCCTTTTCATTTTTTTTTAAGATTCAGCTAAACTTACAACTTCAAATTTCCTTCTTGAAAAATTTGCCGCGTTTGGATTTTTTTGGCCATTCCCTACCCCAGGACAGTTTTTGAGGGCATGAGTCATTTACAGCCCTGCAGTCCTTGTGAATATTAGTGACCATTAGCAGTGGATTTAAAGCTGCTGTTTGAGGAAACGGCCTTAAGGTGGCAGCATTTCTACGTTGGCAACTCTGCTTGCTAGGGAAACAGAACCTTGCTGCAAGTTGTGCTTTTAGGTTGCAGATTAGAGTGGAATGTGTCAGGACAAACCCCCATAAGTTTTAGCCTCCTTAATTCTTGTTTGTGTCTTTAAGTTTTCATTTTTATCAGAGCAAATTGGATTTTAAAATGTCTTTTGTTCTAGCTGCACAGAATCTTGTTCATGTACACATATACATATATCTATTGATCTTTGTGTCCTTTTCCATGTAGGTTATTGTAGAGTGTTGAATAGACCACTCTTGGTATTCCATAGGTCTTTGGGGATGATATATTTTATATGTATTAGTATATGTTTGTTAACCCCAATATCCTAATTTGTCCATTCCTCACACCTTTTCTTTGGCTTAACCATAAGTTTGTCTTCTCCATCTGAGATCGTCTTTCCCTATGGAAATATGTTCATTTTTATGAATTTTCAGATAACATAAGTGATATCGTAGAACATTTGTCTTTCGCAATCTGACTTACTTCACGTTGTGTGATTATCTCTAGGCTCATCCGTGGTGCTGCATATGCCATTCTTTTATTTTTTTTCGTGGCTAATATTCCATTCTGTACATATACCACTTCTTCTTTGTCCATTCATCTGTTTATGGAGCTTTTTTTTGCTTCCATGTCTTGGCTCTTTCAATATTGCTGCAGTGCACATTTGCCTGCCTCTGTCTTTCTGATTCTGGTGGTCTTAGGTTATAGGCCCAGAAGGTGCCCTGCCGCATCATACGGTAGCTCAATTTTTACCTTTTAAAGCAGCTGCATTCAGTTTTCATTAGTGCTGTTAGCACTTTACACCCCATCAGCAGCTAGAAGGTACACAGTTCCCTAAAACCTCTTCAGCATTTATAGTTTGTAGACTTTTTGCTGATGGTCATTTGACTGGTGTGAGCTGAAACCTTTGTGGACGTGGGATTTGCATGCAGCTAATAATTCCTTATACTGAGCTTTAGGCATGTCTTTTTTTTTCTTTTCCTTTTTTTTTAAAGAGTGAGTACAACTTCCCTCTCATATTGACTTCTTGAAAACTTTGTCATGTGTTGAAATTTCTTGCCTATTCCCTACCCCAGGACATTTTTTGAGGGCAGGTATCATTTACAGCCCCGCAGTCCTCGTGACTATTAAGCGACCATTAGCACTGTGTTTAAAGCTGCTGTTGTGGGAAACAGCCACAAGGCGGCAGCATTGTTACGTTCTCAACTCTTGTTACTAGGGCAACAGAGTCTTCCTGGACGTCGTGTTCCTCGGTTGTAAATTAGAGTGGAATGTGCTGGGACAAGCCCCCAGAAGTTTATGTCTCCTTACTTATGTTCGTTTTTTAAATTTAATTTATATTTCTTATCGGAGGAAATTTGATTAGAGTGTTGTGATTGCCTGGCTGTACAGAATCTGGTCAATGATTCATACATATGTCTGTTCATCTTCGGATCCTGTTACCATGTATGTTATTACAGAATGTTGAGTAGACCTCCCTTGGTATTTGGTAGGTGTTTTGTCATGATATATTTTATATGTATTGGTGATTATATAATTCATATAGTTTATATGTTATATGTTTATATACATTTAACATACATTAGTATATGTATGCTACCCCCATAATCCTAATTTATCCATCCTCCCACCTTTCATTTTGGTTAACCATTAGTTTGTTTTATCAGTCTGTGAGTGTGTTTTTCTGTGGAAATATGTTCATTGGGAGCAATCTTAGGATGGATAACACGTATAAATGATATCATAGGATATTTGTCATTCCTTTTTGACTTACTTAACGTACTATGATTATTTCTAGGCTCATGTGTAGTCCTGAAAACGGCATTGTTCATTTTTTTCCCGAGGCTACTATTCCATTCGGTACGTACACCACTTCTTCTTTGTCCATTTATCTGTTGATGGACATTTTGCTTGCTTGCATGGCTTGGCTATTGTAAATATTGCTGCAGTGCATGTTTGCCTGTCTGTGCCTTTCCCATTCTGGTCTTCTTAGGGTATAGGCCCATTAGGGGATCGGCCGCATGATATGGTAGCTCAATTTTTACCTTTTAAACGCAGCTCCGTTCTGTTCTCATGATTAGCTGTTACCAGTTTACATCCAACCAACAGCATAGTGGGTATGCATTTCTCCCCCAACCCGTCAGCATGCATTGTTTGTAGACTTTTTACGGATGGCATTTTGAATATTGGGTGGTGAAATCTTTTTGTAGTTTGGATTTGCATCCAACCAATAATTCCTGATATTGAGCTTTTATCCATGTTCTTCTTTTTTTAGAACAACCGAGTGAGTAACACTTACCTCTTCAAATTGTTTTCTTGAAAAATTTTCCGTGTTGTGAACTTTCTTGGCCATTTCCTACCCCAGGATATGTTTTAAGGACACGTGTCATTTACGGCCCTACAATTACTGTGAATCTCAAGTGACCCTTAGCCCTGTGTTTAAAGCTGCTGTTGTGGGAAACGGCCACAAGGCGGCAGCATTTCTCCATTCCCAAGTCTGGTTACTAGGGCAGCAGAGCCTTCCTGAAAGTTGTGTTCCTAGGTTGTAAATTAGAATGGGATGTGCCAGGGAAAACCCCAATAACTTTATGTCTCATTAATTGTTGTTCGTGGTTTTAATTTTTTAAATTGGGGTAATGAGCAGAATAGTGTTTGTTCTGGGTGTGCACAATCAGGTTCAATTGAACATTATATATATCTACTCATGTACAGATCCTCTTCCCATGTAAATTACTATTATTTTTTTAAATAAATTTATTTTATTTATTTATTTATTTTTGGCTGAGTTGGATCTTCGTTGCTGCATGTGGGCTTTCTCCAGTTGCGGTGAGCGGGGGCTACTCTCCGTTGCGGTGCACCGGCTTCTCACTGCAGTGGCTTCTCTTGTTGCGGAGCACGGGCTCTAGGCGTGTGGGCTTCAGTAGTTGTGGTGCATGGGCTCAGTAGTTATGGCTCATGGGCTCCAGAGCGTAGGCTCATTAGTTGTGGTGCACGGGCTTAGTTGCTCTGCTGCATGTGGGACCTTCCCGAACCAGGGATCGAACCTGTGTCCCCTGCATTGGCAGGTGGATTCTTAACCACGGTGCCACCAGGCAAGCCCCCGTGTAAATTATTACAGAGCGTTCAGTAGACCTCCCTTGGTATATGGTCGGTCTTTTTGATACGTGTGTTTAATATGTATTTGTATACGTACGGTAACCCTAATCTTAATGTGTCCATTCCTCCCACCTTTCCTTTTAGATAACCATAGTTTGTTTTCTAAGTCTGTGAGAGTCTTTCTCTGTGGAAATATGTTCATACGTGTCAGTTGTTAGGTAACAGCTAGGAGTGATATCACAGGTTATTTGTCGGCTGCTTTCCGACTTACCTCATGTTCTGTGATTATCTCTAGGCTCATCTATGGTGCTGCAAAGAGCAGTGTTTCATCCTTTTCCATGGCGAATATTGCATTGTGTACATGGACCACTTCTTCTTTGTGCATTCATCTGTGGATGGACATTTTGGTTACTTCCAAGTCTTGGCAATGCTAAATATTGATGCAGTGCAGGATTGCCAGCCTGTGTCTTTTGGATTCTGGTCTTCTCAGGGATTAGGCCCAGCAGTGGGCCTGCTAGATCATATGGTGGTTCAAATTTTTCCCTTTCAACGCACCTCCATTCTGTTCTCACTACTGGCTGTTACCAGTTTACATGCCACCAGCAACTAGAGGGTACACAGTTCTCTAAAACCCCTTCAGAATTTATTGTTTGTAGACTTTTTACTGATGGCATTTTGAGTGTTGGGTGGTGATACCTTCTTGTAGGTTGGATTTGCATGCGTCTAATAATTCCCGATATTGAGCTTTCATCTACGTTTTTTTTTAAGTAAAACAGAGAAACTCACCTCTTCAAATTGTTTCCTTGAAAAATTTGCCATGTTCCCTGAATTCCTGTGGCCATTACCTGCACCAGGACATTTTTTGAGGGCAGGTGTCCTTTACAGCCCTGTAGTAATTGTGAATATCACATGACCATTAGTTCTGCATTTAAAGCTGCTGTTGCAGGAAACGGCCACAAGGGGGCAGCATTTCTATATTCCCAACTCTGGTTACTAGGGCAACACAGCCTTCCTGGAAGTCCTGTTTGTAGGTTGTAAAGTAGAGTGGAATGTGCCAGGACAAACCCCCAGAAACTATGTCTACTTATTTGTTGTTGATATTCTCAGTTTAATTTTCATTTTTCTCAGAGCAAATTTGATTGCAATGTTGTGTTTGTTCTAGGTGTACAGAATGTCTTTCATTGATTCATATATCTTTTCATGTTTGGATCCTGTTCCGTAGAGATTATTACAGAATGTTGTGTAGACCTCTCTTGGTATTCGGTATGTCTGATGATTATATATTTTATAAGTATTAGCATATGTCTGTTAAACCCAATATCCTCCGTTATACATTCCTCACACCTTTCCATTTGGTTAAGCACAAGCTTGTTTTCTGAACACGTGAGTGTCCTTCTCTGTGGAAATAGGTTCATTCCTATCAATTTTTAGATAAGACCTATACGTGATATCATAGGATATGTGTCTCTCGCTTTCTGACTTACTTCAAGGTGTGTGATTGTCTGTAGCCTCGTCTATGGTGCTGCAAACGGCATTGTTTCATTCTTTTCTGTGTCTAATATTGCATTGTGTACATGGACCACTTTTTCGTCCATTCATCTGATGATGGACATTTTTGTTGCTTCCATGTCTTGGCTATTGTAAATACTGCTGCAATACACGATGTTCCATCCTGTGTCTTTTTGATTCTGGCTTTCACAGGTGACAGGCCCAATAGTGGGCCTTCCGGATCATATGGGGACTCAATTTTTACCTTTCAACGCACTGCCATTCTGTTCCTATTATTGGCGGTGACCAGTTTACATCCCACTTAGACCGAGAGGTTACGCTATTCTCCACAACTTCTTCAACATCTATTGTTTGTTGACGTTTTGCTGATGGTCATTCTGACTGGTGTGAGGTGATACGTTTGTGTAGATTGGATTTGCATGCGTCTAATAATTCCTGATGTTTTGCGTGGATCAATGTCCTTTTCATTTTTTTTTAAGATTCAGCCAAACTTACAACTTCAAATTTCCTTCTTGAAAAATTTGCCGCGTTTGGATTTTTTTGGCCATTCCCTACCCCAGGACAGTTTTTGAGGGCATGAGTCATTTACAGCCCTGCAGTCCTTGTGAATATTAGTGACCATTAGCAGTGGATTTAAAGCTGCTGTTTGAGGAAACGGCCTTAAGGTGGCAGCATTTCTACGTTGGCAACTCTGCTTGCTAGGGAAACAGAACCTTGCTGCAAGTTGTGCTTTTAGGTTGCAGATTAGAGTGGAATGTGTCAGGACAAACCCCCATAAGTTTTAGCCTCCTTAATTCTTGTTTGTGTCTTTAAGTTTTCATTTTTATCAGAGCAAATTGGATTTTAAAATGTCTTTTGTTCTAGCTGCACAGAATCTTGTTCATGTACACATATACATATATCTATTGATCTTTGTGTCCTTTTCCATGTAGGTTATTGTAGAGTGTTGAATAGACCACTCTTGGTATTCCATAGGTCTTTGGGGATGATATATTTTATATGTATTAGTATATGTTTGTTAACCCCAATATCCTAATTTGTCCATTCCTCACACCTTTTCTTTGGCTTAACCATAAGTTTGTCTTCTCCATCTGAGATCGTCTTTCCCTATGGAAATATGTTCATTTTTATGAATTTTCAGATAACATAAGTGATATCGTAGAACATTTGTCTTTCGCAATCTGACTTACTTCACGTTGTGTGATTATCTCTAGGCTCATCCGTGGTGCTGCATATGCCATTCTTTTATTTTTTTTCATGGCTAATATTCCATTCTGTACATATACCACTTCTTCTTTGTCCATTCATCTGTTTATGGAGCTTTTTTTTGCTTCCATGTCTTGGCTCTTTCAATATTGCTGCAGTGCACATTTGCCTGCCTCTGTCTTTCCGATTCTGGTGGTCTTAGGTTATAGTCCCAGAAGGTGCCCTGCCGCATCATACGGTAGCTCAATTTTTACCTTTTAAAGCAGCTGCATTCAGTTTTCATTAGTGCTGTTAGCACTTTACACCCCATCAGCAGCTAGAAGGTACACAGTTCCCTAAAACCTCTTCAGCATTTATAGTTTGTAGACTTTTTGCTGATGGTCATTTGACTGGTGTGAGCTGAAACCTTTGTGGACGTGGGATTTGCATGCAGCTAATAATTCCTTATACTGAGCTTTAGGCATGTCTTTTTTTTTCTTTTCCTTTTTTTTTTAAAGAGTGAGTACAACTTCCCTCTCATATTGACTTCTTGAAAACTTTGTCATGTGTTGAAATTTCTTGCCTATTCCCTACCCCAGGTCATTTTTTGAGGGCAGGTATCATTTACAGCCCCGCAGTCCTCGTGACTATTAAGCGACCATTAGCACTGTGTTTAAAGCTGCTGTTGTGGGAAACAGCCACAAGGCGGCAGCATTGTTACGTTCTCAACTCTTGTTACTAGGGCAACAGAGTCTTCCTGGACGTCGTGTTCCTCGGTTGTAAATTAGAGTGGAATGTGCTGGGACAAGCCCCCAGAAGTTTATGTCTCCTTACTTATGTTCGTTTTTTAAATTTAATTTATATTTCTTATCGGAGGAAATTTGATTAGAGTGTTGTGATTGCCTGGCTGTACAGAATCTGGTCAATGATTCATACATATGTCTGTTCATCTTCGGATCCTGTTACCATGTATGTTATTACAGAATGTTGAGTAGACCTCCCTTGGTATTTGGTAGGTGTTTTGTCATGATATATTTTATATGTATTGGTGATTATATAATTCATATAGTTTATATGTTATATGTTTATATACATTTAACATACATTAGTATATGTATGCTACCCCCATAATCCTAATTTATCCATCCTCCCACCTTTCATTTTGGTTAACCATTAGTTTGTTTTATCAGTCTGTGAGTGTGTTTTTCTGTGGAAATATGTTCATTGGGAGCAATCTTAGGATGGATAACACGTATAAATGATATCATAGGATATTTGTCATTCCTTTTTGACTTACTTAACGTACTATGATTATTTCTAGGCTCATGTGTAGTCCTGAAAACGGCATTGTTCATTTTTTTCCCGAGGCTACTATTCCATTCGGTACGTACACCACTTCTTCTTTGTCCATTTATCTGTTGATGGACATTTTGCTTGCTTGCATGGCTTGGCTATTGTAAATATTGCTGCAGTGCATGTTTGCCTGTCTGTGCCTTTCCCATTCTGGTCTTCTTAGGGTATAGGCCCATTAGGGGATCGGCCGCATGATATGGTAGCTCAATTTTTACCTTTTAAACGCAGCTCCGTTCTGTTCTCATGATTAGCTGTTACCAGTTTACATCCAACCAACAGCATAGTGGGTATGCATTTCTCCCCCAACCCGTCAGCATGCATTGTTTGTAGACTTTTTACGGATGGCATTTTGAATATTGGGTGGTGAAATCTTTTTGTAGTTTGGATTTGCATCCAACCAATAATTCCTGATATTGAGCTTTTATCCATGTTCTTCTTTTTTTAGAACAACCGAGTGAGTAACACTTACCTCTTCAAATTGTTTTCTTGAAAAATTTTCCGTGTTGTGAACTTTCTTGGCCATTACCTACCCCAGGACATGTTTTGAGGACACGTGTCATTTACGGCCCTACAATTACTGTGAATCTCAAGTGACCCTTAGCCCTGTGTTTAAAGCTGCTGTTGTGGGAAACGGCCACAAGGCGGCAGCATTTCTCCATTCCCAAGTCTGGTTACTAGGGCAGCAGAGCCTTCCTGAAAGTTGTGTTCCTAGGTTGTAAATTAGAATGGGATGTGCCAGGGAAAACCCCAATAACTTTATGTCTCATTAATTGTTGTTCGTGGTTTTAATTTTTTAAATTGGGGTAATGAGCAGAATAGTGTTTGTTCTGGGTGTGCACAATCAGGTTCAATTGAACATTATATATATCTACTCATGTACAGATCCTCTTCCCATGTAAATTACTATTATTTTTTTAAATAAATTTATTTTATTTATTTACTTATTTTTGGCTGAGTTGGATCTTCGTTGCTGCATGTGGGCTTTCTCCAGTTGCGGTGAGCGGGGGCTACTCTCCGTTGCGGTGCACCGGCTTCTCACTGCAGTGGCTTCTCTTGTTGCGGAGCACGGGCTCTAGGCGTGTGGGCTTCAGTAGTTGTGGTGCATGGGCTCAGTAGTTATGGCTCATGGGCTCCAGAGCGTAGGCTCATTAGTTGTGGTGCACGGGCTTAGTTGCTCTGCTGCATGTGGGACCTTCCCGAACCAGGGATCGAACCTGTGTCCCCTGCATTGGCAGGTGGATTCTTAACCACGGTGCCACCAGGCAAGCCCCCGTGTAAATTATTACAGAGCGTTCAGTAGACCTCCCTTGGTATATGGTCGGTCTTTTTGATACGTGTGTTTAATATGTATTTGTATACGTACGGTAACCCTAATCTTAATGTGTCCATTCCTCCCACCTTTCCTTTTAGATAACCATAGTTTGTTTTCTAAGTCTGTGAGAGTCTTTCTCTGTGGAAATATGTTCATACGTGTCAGTTGTTAGGTAACAGCTAGGAGTGATATCACAGGTTATTTGTCGGCTGCTTTCCGACTTACCTCATGTTCTGTGATTATCTCTAGGCTCATCTATGGTGCTGCAAAGAGCAGTGTTTCATCCTTTTCCATGGCGAATATTGCATTGTGTACATGGACCACTTCTTCTTTGTGCATTCATCTGTGGATGGACATTTTGGTTACTTCCAAGTCTTGGCAATGCTAAATATTGATGCAGTGCAGGATTGCCAGCCTGTGTCTTTTGGATTCTGGTCTTCTCAGGGATTAGGCCCAGCAGTGGGCCTACTAGATCATATGGTGGTTCAAATTTTTCCCTTTCAACGCACCTCCATTCTGTTCTCACTACTGGCTGTTACCAGTTTACATGCCACCAGCAACTAGAGGGTACACAGTTCTCTAAAACCCCTTCAGAATTTATTGTTTGTAGACTTTTTACTGATGGCATTTTGAGTGTTGGGTGGTGATACCTTCTTGTAGGTTGGATTTGCATGCGTCTAATAATTCCCGATATTGAGCTTTCATCTACGTTTTTTTTTTAAGTAAAACAGAGAAACTCACCTCTTCAAATTGTTTCCTTGAAAAATTTGCCATGTTCCCTGAATTCCTGTGGCCATTACCTGCACCAGGACATTTTTTGAGGGCAGGTGTCCTTTACAGCCCTGTAGTAATTGTGAATATCACATGACCATTAGTTCTGCATTTAAAGCTGCTGTTGCAGGAAACGGCCACAAGGGGGCAGCATTTCTATATTCCCAACTCTGGTTACTAGGGCAACACAGCCTTCCTGGAAGTCCTGTTTGTAGGTTGTAAAGTAGAGTGGAATGTGCCAGGACAAACCCCCAGAAACTATGTCTACTTATTTGTTGTTGATATTCTCAGTTTAATTTTCATTTTTCTCAGAGCAAATTTGATTGCAATGTTGTGTTTGTTCTAGGTGTACAGAATGTCTTTCATTGATTCATATATCTTTTCATGTTTGGATCCTGTTCCGTAGAGATTATTACAGAATGTTGTGTAGACCTCTCTTGGTATTCGGTATGTCTGATGATTATATATTTTATAAGTATTAGCATATGTCTGTTAAACCCAATATCCTCCGTTATACATTCCTCACACCTTTCCATTTGGTTAAGCACAAGCTTGTTTTCTGAACACGTGAGTGTCCTTCTCTGTGGAAATAGGTTCATTCCTATCAATTTTTAGATAA
This sequence comes from Eubalaena glacialis, assembly GCF_028564815.1. Classification (NCBI taxonomy): domain Eukaryota; kingdom Metazoa; phylum Chordata; class Mammalia; order Artiodactyla; family Balaenidae; genus Eubalaena; species Eubalaena glacialis. The sequence goes on along the minus strand of NC_083722.1, from coordinate 130,974,426 downwards.
GACCTATACGTGATATCATAGGATATGTGTCTCTCGCTTTCTGACTTACTTCAAGGTGTGTGATTGTCTGTAGCCTCGTCTATGGTGCTGCAAACGGCATTGTTTCATTCTTTTCTGTGTCTAATATTGCATTGTGTACATGGACCACTTTTTCGTCCATTCATCTGATGATGGACATTTTTGTTGCTTCCATGTCTTGGCTATTGTAAATACTGCTGCAATACACGATGTTCCATCCTGTGTCTTTTTGATTCTGGCTTTCACAGGTGACAGGCCCAATAGTGGGCCTTCCAGATCATATGGGGACTCAATTTTTACCTTTCAACGCACTGCCATTCTGTTCCTATTATTGGCTGTTACCAGTTTACATCCCACTTAGACCGAGAGGTTACGCTATTCTCCACAACTTCTTCAACATCTATTGTTTGTTGACGTTTTGCTGATGGTCATTCTGACTGGTGTGAGGTGATACGTTTGTGTAGATTGGATTTGCATGCGTCTAATAATTCCTGATGTTTTGCGTGGATCAATGTCCTTTTCATTTTTTTTTAAGATTCAGCTAAACTTACAACTTCAAATTTCCTTCTTGAAAAATTTGCCGCGTTTGGATTTTTTTGGCCATTCCCTACCCCAGGACAGTTTTTGAGGGCATGAGTCATTTACAGCCCTGCAGTCCTTGTGAATATTAGTGACCATTAGCAGTGGATTTAAAGCTGCTGTTTGAGGAAACGGCCTTAAGGTGGCAGCATTTCTACGTTGGCAACTCTGCTTGCTAGGGAAACAGAACCTTGCTGCAAGTTGTGCTTTTAGGTTGCAGATTAGAGTGGAATGTGTCAGGACAAACCCCCATAAGTTTTAGCCTCCTTAATTCTTGTTTGTGTCTTTAAGTTTTCATTTTTATCAGAGCAAATTGGATTTTAAAATGTCTTTTGTTCTAGCTGCACAGAATCTTGTTCATGTACACATATACATATATCTATTGATCTTTGTGTCCTTTTCCATGTAGGTTATTGTAGAGTGTTGAATAGACCACTCTTGGTATTCCATAGGTCTTTGGGGATGATATATTTTATATGTATTAGTATATGTTTGTTAACCCCAATATCCTAATTTGTCCATTCCTCACACCTTTTCTTTGGCTTAACCATAAGTTTGTCTTCTCCATCTGAGATCGTCTTTCCCTATGGAAATATGTTCATTTTTATGAATTTTCAGATAACATAAGTGATATCGTAGAACATTTGTCTTTCGCAATCTGACTTACTTCACGTTGTGTGATTATCTCTAGGCTCATCCGTGGTGCTGCATATGCCATTCTTTTATTTTTTTTCGTGGCTAATATTCCATTCTGTACATATACCACTTCTGCTTTGTCCATTCATCTGTTTATGGAGCTTTTTTTTGCTTCCATGTCTTGGCTCTTTCAATATTGCTGCAGTGCACATTTGCCTGCCTCTGTCTTTCCGATTCTGGTGGTCTTAGGTTATAGGCCCAGAAGGTGCCCTGCCGCATCATACGGTAGCTCAATTTTTACCTTTTAAAGCAGCTGCATTCAGTTTTCATTAGTGCTGTTAGCACTTTACACCCCATCAGCAGCTAGAAGGTACACAGTTCCCTAAAACCTCTTCAGCATTTATAGTTTGTAGACTTTTTGCTGATGGTCATTTGACTGGTGTGAGCTGAAACCTTTGTGGACGTGGGATTTGCATGCAGCTAATAATTCCTTATACTGAGCTATAGGCATGTCTTTTTTTTTTCTTTTCCTTTTTTTTTAAAGAGTGAGTACAACTTCCCTCTCATATTGACTTCTTGAAAACTTTGTCATGTGTTGAAATTTCTTGCCTATTCCCTACCCCAGGACATTTTTTGAGGGCAGGTATCATTTACAGCCCCGCAGTCCTCGTGACTATTAAGCGACCATTAGCACTGTGTTTAAAGCTGCTGTTGTGGGAAACAGCCACAAGGCGGCAGCATTATTACCTTCTCAACTCTTGTTACTAGGGCAACAGAGTCTTCCTGGACGTCGTGTTCCTCGGTTGTAAATTAGAGTGGAATGTGCTGGGACAAGCCCCCAGAAGTTTATGTCTCCTTACTTATGTTCGTTTTTTAAATTTAATTTATATTTCTTATCGGAGGAAATTTGATTAGAGTGTTGTGATTGTCTGGCTGTACAGAATCTGGTCAATGATTCATACATATGTCTGTTCATCTTCGGATCCTGTTACCATGTATGTTATTACAGAATGTTGAGTAGACCTCCCTTGGTATTTGGTAGGTGTTTTGTCATGATATATTTTATATGTATTGGTGATTATATAATTCATATAGTTTATATGTTATATGTTTATATACATTTAACATACATTAGTATATGTATGCTACCCCCATAATCCTAATTTATCCATCCTCCCACCTTTCATTTTGGTTAACCATTAGTTTGTTTTATCAGTCTGTGAGTGTGTTTTTCTGTGGAAATATGTTCATTGGGAGCAATCTTAGGATGGATAACACGTATAAATGATATCATAGGATATTTGTCATTCCTTTTTGACTTACTTAACGTACTATGATTATTTCTAGGCTCATGTGTAGTCCTGAAAACGGCATTGTTCATTTTTTTCCCGAGGCTACTATTCCATTCGGTACGTACACCACTTCTTCTTTGTCCATTTGTCTGTTGATGGACATTTTGCTTGCGTGCATGGCTTGGCTATTGTAAATATTGCTGCAGTGCATGTTTGCCTGTCTGTGCCTTTCCCATTCTGGTCTTCTTAGGGTATAGGCCCATTAGGGGATCGGCCGCATGATATGGTAGCTCAATTTTTACCTTTTAAACGCAGCTCCGTTCTGTTCTCATGATTAGCTGTTACCAGTTTACATCCAACCAACAGCATAGTGGGTATGCATTTCTCCCCCAACCCGTCAGCATGCATTGTTTGTAGACTTTTTACGGATGGCATTTTGAATATTGGGTGGTGAAATCTTTTTGTAGTTTGGATTTGCATCCAACCAATAATTCCTGATATTGAGCTTTTATCCATGTTCTTCTTTTTTTAGAACAACCGAGTGAGTAACACTTACCTCTTCAAATTGTTTTCTTGAAAAATTTTCCGTGTTGTGAACTTTCTTGGCCATTACCTACCCCAGGACATGTTTTGAGGACACGTGTCATTTACGGCCCTACAATTACTGTGAATCTCAAGTGACCCTTAGCCCTGTGTTTAAAGCTGCTGTTGTGGGAAACGGCCACAAGGCGGCAGCATTTCTCCATTCCCAAGTCTGGTTACTAGGGCAGCAGAGCCTTCCTGAAAGTTGTGTTCCTAGGTTGTAAATTAGAATGGGATGTGCCAGGGAAAACCCCAATAACTTTATGTCTCATTAATTGTTGTTCGTGGTTTTAATTTTTTAAATTGGGGTAATGAGCAGAATAGTGTTTGTTCTGGGTGTGCACAATCAGGTTCAATTGAACATTATATATATCTACTCATGTACAGATCCTCTTCCCATGTAAATTACTATTATTTTTTTAAATAAATTTATTTTATTTATTTACTTATTTTTGGCTGAGTTGGATCTTCGTTGCTGCATGTGGGCTTTCTCCAGTTGCGGTGAGCGGGGGCTACTCTCCGTTGCGGTGCACCGGCTTCTCACTGCAGTGGCTTCTCTTGTTGCGGAGCACGGGCTCTAGGCGTGTGGGCTTCAGTAGTTGTGGTGCATGGGCTCAGTAGTTATGGCTCATGGGCTCCAGAGCGTAGGCTCATTAGTTGTGGTGCACGGGCTTAGTTGCTCTGCTGCATGTGGGACCTTCCCGAACCAGGGATCGAACCTGTGTCCCCTGCATTGGCAGGTGGATTCTTAACCACGGTGCCACCAGGCAAGCCCCCGTGTAAATTATTACAGAGCGTTCAGTAGACCTCCCTTGGTATATGGTCGGTCTTTTTGATACGTGTGTTTAATATGTATTTGTATACGTACGGTAACCCTAATCTTAATGTGTCCATTCCTCCCACCTTTCCTTTTAGATAACCATAGTTTGTTTTCTAAGTCTGTGAGAGTCTTTCTCTGTGGAAATATGTTCATACGTGTCAGTTGTTAGGTGACAGCTAGGAGTGATATCACAGGTTATTTGTCGGCTGCTTTCCGACTTACCTCATGTTCTGTGATTATCTCTAGGCTCATCTATGGTGCTGCAAAGAGCAGTGTTTCATCCTTTTCCATGGCGAATATTGCATTGTGTACATGGACCACTTCTTCTTTGTGCATTCATCTGTGGATGGACATTTTGGTTACTTCCAAGTCTTGGCAATGCTAAATATTGATGCAGTGCAGGATTGCCAGCCTGTGTCTTTTGGATTCTGGTCTTCTCAGGGATTAGGCCCAGCAGTGGGCCTACTAGATCATATGGTGGTTCAAATTTTTCCCTTTCAACGCACCTCCATTCTGTTCTCACTACTGGCTGTTACCAGTTTACATGCCACCAGCAACTAGAGGGTACACAGTTCTCTAAAACCCCTTCAGAATTTATTGTTTGTAGACTTTTTACTGATGGCATTTTGAGTGTTGGGTGGTGATACCTTCTTGTAGGTTGGATTTGCATGCGTCTAATAATTCCCGATATTGAGCTTTCATCTACGTTTTTTTTTTAAGTAAAACAGAGAAACTCACCTCTTCAAATTGTTTCCTTGAAAAATTTGCCATGTTCCCTGAATTCCTGTGGCCATTACCTGCACCAGGACATTTTTTGAGGGCAGGTGTCCTTTACAGCCCTGTAGTAATTGTGAATATCACATGACCATTAGTTCTGCATTTAAAGCTGCTGTTGCAGGAAACGGCCACAAGGGGGCAGCATTTCTATATTCCCAACTCTGGTTACTAGGGCAACACAGCCTTCCTGGAAGTCCTGTTTGTAGGTTGTAAAGTAGAGTGGAATGTGCCAGGACAAACCCCCAGAAACTATGTCTACTTATTTGTTGTTGATATTCTCAGTTTAATTTTCATTTTTCTCAGAGCAAATTTGATTGCAATGTTGTGTTTGTTCTAGGTGTACAGAATGTCTTTCATTGATTCATATATCTTTTCATGTTTGGATCCTGTTCCGTAGAGATTATTACAGAATGTTGTGTAGACCTCTCTTGGTATTCGGTATGTCTGATGATTATATATTTTATAAGTATTAGCATATGTCTGTTAAACCCAATATCCTCCGTTATACATTCCTCACACCTTTCCATTTGGTTAAGCACAAGCTTGTTTTCTGAACACGTGAGTGTCCTTCTCTGTGGAAATAGGTTCATTCCTATCAATTTTTACATAAGACCTATACGTGATATCATAGGATATGTGTCTCTCGCTTTCTGACTTACTTCAAGGTGTGTGATTGTCTGTAGCCTCGTCTATGGTGCTGCAAACGGCATTGTTTCATTCTTTTCTGTGTCTAATATTGCATTGTGTACATGGACCACTTTTTCGTCCATTCATCTGATGATGGACATTTTTGTTGCTTCCATGTCTTGGCTATTGTAAATACTGCTGCAATACACGATGTTCCATCCTGTGTCTTTTTGATTCTGGCTTTCACAGGTGACAGGCCCAATAGTGGGCCTTCCAGATCATATGGGGACTCAATTTTTACCTTTCAACGCACTGCCATTCTGTTCCTATTATTGGCTGTTACCAGTTTACATCCCACTTAGACCGAGAGGTTACGCTATTCTCCACAACTTCTTCAACATCTATTGTTTGTTGACGTTTTGCTGATGGTCATTCTGACTGGTGTGAGGTGATACGTTTGTGTAGATTGGATTTGCATGCGTCTAATAATTCCTGATGTTTTGCGTGGATCAATGTCCTTTTCATTTTTTTTTAAGATTCAGCTAAACTTACAACTTCAAATTTCCTTCTTGAAAAATTTGCCGCGTTTGGATTTTTTTGGCCATTCCCTACCCCAGGACAGTTTTTGAGGGCATGAGTCATTTACAGCCCTGCAGTCCTTGTGAATATTAGTGACCATTAGCAGTGGATTTAAAGCTGCTGTTTGAGGAAACGGCCTTAAGGTGGCAGCATTTCTACGTTGGCAACTCTGCTTGCTAGGGAAACAGAACCTTGCTGCAAGTTGTGCTTTTAGGTTGCAGATTAGAGTGGAATGTGTCAGGACAAACCCCCATAAGTTTTAGCCTCCTTAATTCTTGTTTGTGTCTTTAAGTTTTCATTTTTATCAGAGCAAATTGGATTTTAAAATGTCTTTTGTTCTAGCTGCACAGAATCTTGTTCATGTACACATATACATATATCTATTGATCTTTGTGTCCTTTTCCATGTAGGTTATTGTAGAGTGTTGAATAGACCACTCTTGGTATTCCATAGGTCTTTGGGGATGATATATTTTATATGTATTAGTATATGTTTGTTAACCCCAATATCCTAATTTGTCCATTCCTCACACCTTTTCTTTGGCTTAACCATAAGTTTGTCTTCTCCATCTGAGATCGTCTTTCCCTATGGAAATATGTTCATTTTTATGAATTTTCAGATAACATAAGTGATATCGTAGAACATTTGTCTTTCGCAATCTGACTTACTTCACGTTGTGTGATTATCTCTAGGCTCATCCGTGGTGCTGCATATGCCATTCTTTTATTTTTTTTCGTGGCTAATATTCCATTCTGTACATATACCACTTCTGCTTTGTCCATTCATCTGTTTATGGAGCTTTTTTTTGCTTCCATGTCTTGGCTCTTTCAATATTGCTGCAGTGCACATTTGCCTGCCTCTGTCTTTCCGATTCTGGTGGTCTTAGGTTATAGGCCCAGAAGGTGCCCTGCCGCATCATACGGTAGCTCAATTTTTACCTTTTAAAGCAGCTGCATTCAGTTTTCATTAGTGCTGTTAGCACTTTACACCCCATCAGCAGCTAGAAGGTACACAGTTCCCTAAAACCTCTTCAGCATTTATAGTTTGTAGACTTTTTGCTGATGGTCATTTGACTGGTGTGAGCTGAAACCTTTGTGGACGTGGGATTTGCATGCAGCTAATAATTCCTTATACTGAGCTATAGGCATGTCTTTTTTTTTTCTTTTCCTTTTTTTTTAAAGAGTGAGTACAACTTCCCTCTCATATTGACTTCTTGAAAACTTTGTCATGTGTTGAAATTTCTTGCCTATTCCCTACCCCAGGACATTTTTTGAGGGCAGGTATCATTTACAGCCCCGCAGTCCTCGTGACTATTAAGCGACCATTAGCACTGTGTTTAAAGCTGCTGTTGTGGGAAACAGCCACAAGGCGGCAGCATTATTACCTTCTCAACTCTTGTTACTAGGGCAACAGAGTCTTCCTGGACGTCGTGTTCCTCGGTTGTAAATTAGAGTGGAATGTGCTGGGACAAGCCCCCAGAAGTTTATGTCTCCTTACTTATGTTCGTTTTTTAAATTTAATTTATATTTCTTATCGGAGGAAATTTGATTAGAGTGTTGTGATTGTCTGGCTGTACAGAATCTGGTCAATGATTCATACATATGTCTGTTCATCTTCGGATCCTGTTACCATGTATGTTATTACAGAATGTTGAGTAGACCTCCCTTGGTATTTGGTAGGTGTTTTGTCATGATATATTTTATATGTATTGGTGATTATATAATTCATATAGTTTATATGTTATATGTTTATATACATTTAACATACATTAGTATATGTATGCTACCCCCATAATCCTAATTTATCCATCCTCCCACCTTTCATTTTGGTTAACCATTAGTTTGTTTTATCAGTCTGTGAGTGTGTTTTTCTGTGGAAATATGTTCATTGGGAGCAATCTTAGGATGGATAACACGTATAAATGATATCATAGGATATTTGTCATTCCTTTTTGACTTACTTAACGTACTATGATTATTTCTAGGCTCATGTGTAGTCCTGAAAACGGCATTGTTCATTTTTTTCCCGAGGCTACTATTCCATTCGGTACGTACACCACTTCTTCTTTGTCCATTTGTCTGTTGATGGACATTTTGTTTGCGTGCATGGCTTGGCTATTGTAAATATTGCTGCAGTGCATGTTTGCCTGTCTGTGCCTTTCCCATTCTGGTCTTCTTAGGGTATAGGCCCATTAGGGGATCGGCCGCATGATATGGTAGCTCAATTTTTACCTTTTAAACGCAGCTCCGTTCTGTTCTCATGATTAGCTGTTACCAGTTTACATCCAACCAACAGCATAGTGGGTATGCATTTCTCCCCCAACCCGTCAGCATGCATTGTTTGTAGACTTTTTACGGATGGCATTTTGAATATTGGGTGGTGAAATCTTTTTGTAGTTTGGATTTGCATCCAACCAATAATTCCTGATATTGAGCTTTTATCCATGTTCTTCTTTTTTTAGAACAACCGAGTGAGTAACACTTACCTCTTCAAATTGTTTTCTTGAAAAATTTTCCGTGTTGTGAACTTTCTTGGCCATTACCTACCCCAGGACATTTTTTGAGGACACGTGTCATTTACGGCCCTACAATTACTGTGAATCTCAAGTGACCCTTAGCCCTGTGTTTAAAGCTGCTGTTGTGGGAAACGGCCACAAGGCGGCAGCATTTCTCCATTCCCAAGTCTGGTTACTAGGGCAACAGAGCCTTCCTGAAAGTTGTGTTCCTAGGTTGTAAATTAGAATGGGATGTGCCAGGGAAAACCCCAATAACTTTATGTCTCATTAATTGTTGTTCGTGGTTTTAATTTTTTAAATTGGGGTAATGAGCAGAATAGTGTTTGTTCTGGGTGTGCACAATCAGGTTCAATTGAACATTATATATATCTACTCATGTACAGATCCTCTTCCCATGTAAATTACTATTATTTTTTTAAATAAATTTATTTTATTTATTTATTTATTTTTGGCTGAGTTGGATCTTCGTTGCTGCATGTGGGCTTTCTCCAGTTGCGGTGAGCGGGGGCTACTCTCCGTTGCGGTGCACCGGCTTCTCACTGCAGTGGCTTCTCTTGTTGCGGAGCACGGGCTCTAGGCGTGTGGGCTTCAGTAGTTGTGGTGCATGGGCTCAGTAGTTATGGCTCATGGGCTCCAGAGCGTAGGCTCATTAGTTGTGGTGCACGGGCTTAGTTGCTCTGCTGCATGTGGGACCTTCCCGAACCAGGGATCGAACCTGTGTCCCCTGCATTGGCAGGTGGATTCTTAACCACGGTGCCACCAGGCAAGCCCCCGTGTAAATTATTACAGAGCGTTCAGTAGACCTCCCTTGGTATATGGTCGGTCTTTTTGATACGTGTGTTTAATATGTATTTGTATACGTACGGTAACCCTAATCTTAATGTGTCCATTCCTCCCACCTTTCCTTTTAGATAACCATAGTTTGTTTTCTAAGTCTGTGAGAGTCTTTCTCTGTGGAAATATGTTCATACGTGTCAGTTGTTAGGTGACAGCTAGGAGTGATATCACAGGTTATTTGTCGGCTGCTTTCCGACTTACCTCATGTTCTGTGATTATCTCTAGGCTCATCTATGGTGCTGCAAAGAGCAGTGTTTCATCCTTTTCCATGGCGAATATTGCATTGTGTACATGGACCACTTCTTCTTTGTGCATTCATCTGTGGATGGACATTTTGGTTACTTCCAAGTCTTGGCAATGCTAAATATTGATGCAGTGCAGGATTGCCAGCCTGTGTCTTTTGGATTCTGGTCTTCTCAGGGATTAGGCCCAGCAGTGGGCCTACTAGATCATATGGTGGTTCAAATTTTTCCCTTTCAACGCACCTCCATTCTGTTCTCACTACTGGCTGTTACCAGTTTACATGCCACCAGCAACTAGAGGGTACACAGTTCTCTAAAACCCCTTCAGAATTTATTGTTTGTAGACTTTTTACTGATGGCATTTTGAGTGTTGGGTGGTGATACCTTCTTGTAGGTTGGATTTGCATGCGTCTAATAATTCCCGATATTGAGCTTTCATCTACGTTTTTTTTTAAGTAAAACAGAGAAACTCACCTCTTCAAATTGTTTCCTTGAAAAATGTGCCATGTTCCCTGAATTCCTGTGGCCATTACCTGCACCAGGACATTTTTTGAGGGCAGGTGTCCTTTACAGCCCTGTAGTAATTGTGAATATCACATGACCATTAGTTCTGCATTTAAAGCTGCTGTTGCAGGAAACGGCCACAAGGGGGCAGCATTTCTATATTCCCAACTCTGGTTACTAGGGCAACACAGCCTTCCTGGAAGTCCTGTTTGTAGGTTGTAAAGTAGAGTGGAATGTGCCAGGACAAACCCCCAGAAACTATGTCTACTTATTTGTTGTTGATATTCTCAGTTTAATTTTCATTTTTCTCAGAGCAAATTTGATTGCAATGTTGTGTTTGTTCTAGGTGTACAGAATGTCTTTCATTGATTCATATATCTTTTCATGTTTGGATCCTGTTCCGTAGAGATTATTACAGAATGTTGTGTAGACCTCTCTTGGTATTCGGTATGTCTGATGATTATATATTTTATAAGTATTAGCATATGTCTGTTAAACCCAATATCCTCCGTTATACATTCCTCACACCTTTCCGTTTGGTTAAGCACAAGCTTGTTTTCTGAACACGTGAGTGTCCTTCTCTGTGGAAATAGGTTCATTCCTATCAATTTTTACATAAGACCTATACGTGATATCATAGGATATGTGTCTCTCGCTTTCTGACTTACTTCAAGGTGTGTGATTGTCTGTAGCCTCGTCTATGGTGCTGCAAACGGCATTGTTTCATTCTTTTCTGTGTCTAATATTGCATTGTGTACATGGACCACTTTTTCGTCCATTCATCTGATGATGGACATTTTTGTTGCTTCCATGTCTTGGCTATTGTAAATACTGCTGCAATACACGATGTTCCATCCTGTGTCTTTTTGATTCTGGCTTTCACAGGTGACAGGCCCAATAGTGGGCCTTCCGGATCATATGGGGACTCAATTTTTACCTTTCAACGCACTGCCATTCTGTTCCTATTATTGGCGGTGACCAGTTTACATCCCACTTAGACCGAGAGGTTACGCTATTCTCCACAACTTCTTCAACATCTATTGTTTGTTGACGTTTTGCTGATGGTCATTCTGACTGGTGTGAGGTGATACGTTTGTGTAGATTGGATTTGCATGCGTCTAATAATTCCTGATGTTTTGCGTGGATCAATGTCCTTTTCATTTTTTTTTAAGATTCAGCTAAACTTACAACTTCAAATTTCCTTCTTGAAAAATTTGCCGCGTTTGGATTTTTTTGGCCATTCCCTACCCCAGGACAGTTTTTGAGGGCATGAGTCATTTACAGCCCTGCAGTCCTTGTGAATATCAGTGACCATTAGCAGTGGATTTAAAGCTGCTGTTTGAGGAAACGGCCTTAAGGTGGCAGCATTTCTACGTTGGCAACTCTGCTTGCTAGGGAAACAGAACCTTGCTGCAAGTTGTGCTTTTAGGTTGCAGATTAGAGTGGAATGTGTCAGGACAAACCCCCATAAGTTTTAGCCTCCTTAATTCTTGTTTGTGTCTTTAAGTTTTCATTTTTATCAGAGCAAATTGGATTTTAAAATGTCTTTTGTTCTAGCTGCACAGAATCTTGTTCATGTACACATATACATATATCTATTGATCTTTGTGTCCTTTTCCATGTAGGTTATTGTAGAGTGTTGAATAGACCACTCTTGGTATTCCATAGGTCTTTGGGGATGATATATTTTATATGTATTAGTATATGTTTGTTAACCCCAATATCCTAATTTGTCCATTCCTCACACCTTTTCTTTGGCTTAACCATAAGTTTGTCTTCTCCATCTGAGATCGTCTTTCCCTATGGAAATATGTTCATTTTTATGAATTTTCAGATAACATAAGTGATATCGTAGAACATTTGTCTTTCACAATCTGACTTACTTCACGTTGTGTGATTATCTCTAGGCTCATCCGTGGTGCTGCATATGCCATTCTTTTATTTTTTTTCGTGGCTAATATTCCATTCTGTACATATACCACTTCTGCTTTGTCCATTCATCTGTTTATGGAGCTTTTTTTTGCTTCCATGTCTTGGCTCTTTCAATATTGCTGCAGTGCACATTTGCCTGCCTCTGTCTTTCCGATTCTGGTGGTCTTAGGTTATAGGCCCAGAAGGTGCCCTGCCGCATCATACGGTAGCTCAATTTTTACCTTTTAAAGCAGCTGCATTCAGTTTTCATTAGTGCTGTTAGCACTTTACACCCCATCAGCAGCTAGAAGGTACACAGTTCCCTAAAACCTCTTCAGCATTTATAGTTTGTAGACTTTTTGCTGATGGTCATTTGACTGGTGTGAGCTGAAACCTTTGTGGACGTGGGATTTGCATGCAGCTAATAATTCCTTATACTGAGCTATAGGCATGTCTTTTTTTTTCTTTTCCTAGTTTTTTAAAGAGTGAGTACAACTTCCCTCTCATATTGACTTCTTGAAAACTTTGTCATGTGTTGAAATTTCTTGCCTATTCCCTACCCCAGGACATTTTTTGAGGGCAGGTATCATTTACAGCCCCGCAGTCCTCGTGACTATTAAGCGACCATTAGCACTGTGTTTAAAGCTGCTGTTGTGGGAAACAGCCACAAGGCGGCAGCATTATTACCTTCTCAACTCTTGTTACTAGGGCAACAGAGTCTTCCTGGACGTCGTGTTCCTCGGTTGTAAATTAGAGTGGAATGTGCTGGGACAAGCCCCCAGAAGTTTATGTCTCCTTACTTATGTTCGTTTTTTAAATTTAATTTATATTTCTTATCGGAGGAAATTTGATTAGAGTGTTGTGATTGCCTGGCTGTACAGAATCTGGTCAATGATTCATACATATGTCTGTTCATCTTCGGATCCTGTTACCATGTACGTTATTACAGAATGTTGAGTAGACCTCCCTTGGTATTTGGTAGGTGTTTTGTCATGATATATTTTATATGTATTGGTGATTATATAATTCATATAGTTTATATGTTATATGTTTATATACATTTAACATACATTAGTATATGTATGCTACCCCCATAATCCTAATTTATCCATCCTCCCACCTTTCATTTTGGTTAACCATCAGTTTGTTTTATCAGTCTGTGAGTGTGTTTTTCTGTGGAAATATGTTCATTGGGAGCAATCTTAGGATGGATAACACGTATAAATGATATCATAGGATATTTGTCATTCCTTTTTGACTTACTTAACGTACTATGATTATTTCTAGGCTCATGTGTAGTCCTGAAAACGGCATTGTTCATTTTTTTCCCGAGGCTACTATTCCATTCGGTACGTACACCACTTCTTCTTTGTCCATTTGTCTGTTGATGGACATTTTGTTTGCGTGCATGGCTTGGCTATTGTAAATATTGCTGCAGTGCATGTTTGCCTGTCTGTGCCTTTCCCATTCTGGTCTTCTTAGGGTATAGGCCCATTAGGGGATCGGCCGCATGATATGGTAGCTCAATTTTTACCTTTTAAACGCAGCTCCGTTCTGTTCTCATGATTAGCTGTTACCAGTTTACATCCAACCAACAGCATAGTGGGTATGCATTTCTCCCCCAACCCGTCAGCATGCATTGTTTGTAGACTTTGTACGGATGGCATTTTGAATATTGGGTGGTGAAATCTTTTTGTAGTTTGGATTTGCATCCAACCAATAATTCCTGATATTGAGCTTTTATCCATGTTCTTCTTTTTTTAAAACAACCGAGTGAGTAACACTTACCTCTTCAAATTGTTTTCTTGAAAAATTTTCCGTGTTGTGAACTTTCTTGGCCATTACCTACCCCAGGACATTTTTTGAGGACACGTGTCATTTACGGCCCTACAATTACTGTGAATCTCAAGTGACCCTTAGCCCTGTGTTTAAAGCTGCTGTTGTGGGAAACGGCCACAAGGCGGCAGCATTTCTCCATTCCCAAGTCTGGTTACTAGGGCAACAGAGCCTTCCTGAAAGTTGTGTTCCTAGGTTGTAAATTAGAATGGGATGTGCCAGGGAAAACCCCAATAACTTTATGTCTCATTAATTGTTGTTCGTGGTTTTAATTTTTTAAATTGGGGTAATGAGCAGAATAGTGTTTGTTCTGGGTGTGCACAATCAGGTTCAATTGAACATTATATATATCTACTCATGTACAGATCCTCTTCCCATGTAAATTACTATTATTTTTTTAAATAAATTTATTTTATTTATTTATTTATTTTTGGCTGAGTTGGATCTTCGTTGCTGCATGTGGGCTTTCTCCAGTTGCGGTGAGCGGGGGCTACTCTCCGTTGCGGTGCACCGGCTTCTCACTGCAGTGGCTTCTCTTGTTGCGGAGCACGGGCTCTAGGCGTGTGGGCTTCAGTAGTTGTGGTGCATGGGCTCAGTAGTTATGGCTCATGGGCTCCAGAGCGTAGGCTCATTAGTTGTGGTGCACGGGCTTAGTTGCTCTGCTGCATGTGGGACCTTCCCGAACCAGGGATCGAACCTGTGTCCCCTGCATTGGCAGGTGGATTCTTAACCACGGTGCCACCAGGCAAGCCCCCGTGTAAATTATTACAGAGCGTTCAGTAGACCTCCCTTGGTATATGGTCGGTCTTTTTGATACGTGTGTTTAATATGTATTTGTATACGTACGGTAACCCTAATCTTAATGTGTCCATTCCTCCCACCTTTCCTTTTAGATAACCATAGTTTGTTTTCTAAGTCTGTGAGAGTCTTTCTCTGTGGAAATATGTTCATACGTGTCAGTTGTTAGGTGACAGCTAGGAGTGATATCACAGGTTATTTGTCGGCTGCTTTCCGACTTACCTCATGTTCTGTGATTATCTCTAGGCTCATCTATGGTGCTGCAAAGAGCAGTGTTTCATCCTTTTCCATGGCGAATATTGCATTGTGTACATGGACCACTTCTTCTTTGTGCATTCATCTGTGGATGGACATTTTGGTTACTTCCAAGTCTTGGCAATGCTAAATATTGATGCAGTGCAGGATTGCCAGCCTGTGTCTTTTGGATTCTGGTCTTCTCAGGGATTAGGCCCAGCAGTGGGCCTACTAGATCATATGGTGGTTCAAATTTTTCCCTTTCAACGCACCTCCATTCTGTTCTCACTACTGGCTGTTACCAGTTTACATGCCACCAGCAACTAGAGGGTACACAGTTCTCTAAAACCCCTTCAGAATTTATTGTTTGTAGACTTTTTACTGATGGCATTTTGAGTGTTGGGTGGTGATACCTTCTTGTAGGTTGGATTTGCATGCGTCTAATAATTCCCGATATTGAGCTTTCATCTACGTTTTTTTTTAAGTAAAACAGAGAAACTCACCTCTTCAAATTGTTTCCTTGAAAAATTTGCCATGTTCCCTGAATTCCTGTGGCCATTACCTGCACCAGGACATTTTTTGAGGGCAGGTGTCCTTTACAGCCCTGTAGTAATTGTGAATATCACATGACCATTAGTTCTGCATTTAAAGCTGCTGTTGCAGGAAACGGCCACAAGGGGGCAGCATTTCTATATTCCCAACTCTGGTTACTAGGGCAACACAGCCTTCCTGGAAGTCCTGTTTGTAGGTTGTAAAGTAGAGTGGAATGTGCCAGGACAAACCCCCAGAAACTATGTCTACTTATTTGTTGTTGATATTCTCAGTTTAATTTTCATTTTTCTCAGAGCAAATTTGATTGCAATGTTGTGTTTGTTCTAGGTGTACAGAATGTCTTTCATTGATTCATATATCTTTTCATGTTTGGATCCTGTTCCGTAGAGATTATTACAGAATGTTGTGTAGACCTCTCTTGGTATTCGGTATGTCTGATGATTATATATTTTATAAGTATTAGCATATGTCTGTTAAACCCAATATCCTCCGTTATATATTCCTCACACCTTTCCGTTTGGTTAAGCACAAGCTTGTTTTCTGAACACGTGAGTGTCCTTCTCTGTGGAAATAGGTTCATTCCTATCAATTTTTACATAAGACCTATACGTGATATCATAGGATATGTGTCTCTCGCTTTCTGACTTACTTCAAGGTGTGTGATTGTCTGTAGCCTCGTCTATGGTGCTGCAAACGGCATTGTTTCATTCTTTTCTGTGTCTAATATTGCATTGTGTACATGGACCACTTTTTCGTCCATTCATCTGATGATGGACATTTTTGTTGCTTCCATGTCTTGGCTATTGTAAATACTGCTGCAATACACGATGTTCCATCCTGTGTCTTTTTGATTCTGGCTTTCACAGGTGACAGGCCCAATAGTGGGCCTTCCGGATCATATGGGGACTCAATTTTTACCTTTCAACGCACTGCCATTCTGTTCCTATTATTGGCGGTGACCAGTTTACATCCCACTTAGACCGAGA